>NW_015151270.1:221008-223007 GCF_000732505.1 Cyprinodon variegatus | reverse complement strand
AAACTGAAAGAATTTAATTTAATAAACTGTCCAGAGATTAGATCTTTTTGTTGATTTCAGCTCCATCTGTCAGACTTCTGTTTAGATTGTTCCTTAATGAGTCAAAATGTCAGCAGACTGGATGTATTCCATATAAAAAGGGAGAAGATGAGATTATCTTTGTGTTTATTCTGCTTTTCTATTTTATTTTTATTTTTTATTGTGTGCTCGGGCTCAGAAGTGATGTCAGATCCGGCTCTGCTGGTTCTGTATGGAAGTCAGACCGGGACGGCCCAGGACACGGCCCACAGGATTGGCCGACAAGCCCAGAGGAGGCATCTGAAGGTCCGGGTTCTTCCTCTGGATGGTTACAATGTGGTGAGTCTGTTTATTGTGGCGCTTAAAGGAGTTTCTTTATGTTTCTAATATTCTATTTTTATTTATTCCTTTATTTAACCAGGAAACGTCCCATTGAGATTAACAATCTCTTTTTTAAGGGGGTCCTGGCCAAGACAGCGGCAAAAGATTACATTACAAATTACATTACAGTTTACAATTACATTTATCTATAATTAGAAATTCATAAAACAGTTACAAAGCATAGATCTAATTTCCAAACCTTTGAGCAATCGTTTAAAATGTCGATTGGAATCAAATCCTTCGACTTCCAGTCTTTCTGAAGATTGTTCCATGCTGTGGGGGCAGAGTACTGAAAAGCTGTCTTTCCAGCTTCAGTGCGGATACTAGTTACAGTCAGAAGCAAAGACTCTTGAGAACGTAGAGAATACAGACCAGCCGCTCTTGGTTGAATGTACTATAAAGTCCTGTTGCTGAAGAGGACTGATTTTAACCCTGGAATCAGTGAAGGAGCCTGATGTCTGATCCCAGTTTGACCTCCTGTGTCTGATATAAACCAGTAAAGCTTAATGGTTTCGTCCTCCAGGCCGACCTGATCTCGGAGTCTCTGGTGGTCTTTGTTTGTTCCACCACAGGACAGGGAGACCCTCCAGACAACATGAAGGTACATGTTTATTTCAGTAATGAAGGACAGTTTCGTTCTCTGGAGGGTTTTTTTTTTTTTTTCTTCTCATTCAGATTTTTCTCCACATGAGAAGAAAACTGTTTGAGTCATTTCTTTTTTCCATTTCTTCCCAGAACTTCTGGAGGTTTCTCTTCAGGAAGTCTCTGCCTGTTGGATCTCTGAGCTGTCTAGACTGTGCGGTTCTAGGATTGGGAGACTCCTCTTATCCAAAGTTAGTCATCAATTATGGGAATTATTTCTATCCTACATGAGAGTCTGAATGCAAACAGGTTTTCTGTTTCATTGGCTTCATTTCTCTGCATAAATCCATCCGTTCACACTGAGGTATCATAATAATAATACTTAATTATAAATTCCGTACCAATATAGATCGCAATATACTTTTATTTCATAGCAGTGATATGACTTAAAAACCAGTTTCTAATATTTTAATGTACATTAAAATCTATGATCGAAGCATTTTAACGTTTTAATCTGTTTTGCTTTTTTTTTTTAAAGCAAATGTTTAAAATTGTGGTTGACTTTAGGAACACTGCAAAAATTGACATTTAAATAAATCACCTTTATCTTAAAATAAGATAATAATATGCACTTGATTTAAGACAATGCATTTGTCTTTTTTTCTTTTTTAAAATCTAAACTGCCTTGTTCCATTTCACTTATCGCCTAAATTCAAGAGAAAATGCTCTTATTTGAAGAAAAAATGACTTATTTAGATTTAAATTTTTTGCAGTGTTGATTCTGTTTGCTTTCTTGTCAGACCGTCTAAAGCTTTTCTTTATGTTAACATTAAAATGATATCACATTGACTGAAATGAATAAATTTACCATAAGATTTGTCCAAAACTGTTTGTAAATCAGCTTTTCCCAGTTTCCTGCATTTAGGATCCAAACAAGCTGCAAACGCAAATTATGGAAACTCCTAAATTACACAAATATATCCAAACAAATGTCATATAAAGGTATATTTACCTCAAA
>NW_015151270.1:217320-219057 GCF_000732505.1 Cyprinodon variegatus | reverse complement strand
AGCAAATATAGCTGCAAGGCAGAGAAAGGATAGTGAAGCTCCGCCCAACGTGCGTCAGACACACTTTTGCACCGCGCAGCCAGAGCAGCAAAGCTGCTTCAGCCGCGCATCAGAACTAACGGGTACAAGCAGCAAAAATGAAGCAGCAGACGCGCTTTTGCTGCGTCCGATGTGAACGTAGCATAAGTGTAATTTATACCTTCACCAAATGTGAGGCAAAGCACTTCAGGTGTCCACACTAGTAGCCCCGCCCTGGGCTGCAGCCAATTAGCAGGTCAGTGCAACAAACACTAACGTGGTGACAGGAGCGAATGATTTCCGTTTCTTCTGTGCATAGAGGCACGTTCAGGAATGATGAAACGGTCGGAGATGCAGTGGTGTGTTTTGAACGAACGAAGTTGAGCTGCACTGATATGATAAGCGAAGTTTTACAAACATTTTATAAAATCTGTTCATGTGGATTGATGTGGCTGTGATGTAAGGTGATGGAGCTCAAGCCCCTGTCACACCTTAAGGATCTGAACTAGCGTATGCCTGACGTACGTGAAATCTGGCAGAAACGTTTGCATAAGTCGGAAAACTTCTGGATACGTTTTGTATAAGTTATGAGCACGATGAAGCATGCTGGCAAAATTGATTAAATACATAAAGAGTTCAGCATTTGCCGGCGTTTTAGGAGATTCTGGGACGTTGAGTATACACTGTTTACGGAAAGACATTGAGCCGTTTAATTATTCCAGAATGCATCATTACACAGAGATATAATCGAAACCCCTCGATTCAGTCGCCTAATCAAAAATCTGTTGCATTGTACCTTTATTATATCTCATTTGTAGTATCTGTTGTAGTTGTTTAGGGTTTTTTTTGTTTGTCTTTGGATTTAGCATAATTTGTGTGTTTGTAGCCTGTTTGTATCCGTCTGCCATTGATATTTTATCTCATTTTCCTTGTAAATGTGTCCTAATTTCCAACAAATTCTTAGGGACGGGTCAGGACTTTAGGCTGAATTGGAGCTCATCTGGTTCGGGACTGAAATGAAGCCAATCTGACAAACTTGGATGATTTTCTGCTTGGTTATATAAAATGAAATTCAAAATTTTAAACTCCATCTTTTGTTTCCCTGCTTCAGGTTTAATTTTGTTGCTAAGAAGCTCCACAAGCGTCTCCTGCAGCTGGGAGCTGGGATGCTGATCCCTGTGGGGCTGGCAGATGATCAGCATGACCTGGGGTGAGATGTTCCCACCTTCATTCTGGAACCAACATCAGATCCGGGAGTTAAACTCTTCTCCTGCTGTCTGAAACAGGCCGGATGCTGTGATCGACCCGTGGCTCCGCTCGTTTTGGGAAAAGGTGCTGGTTCTGCATCCGTCTCTGTCCGACTTGAAACCTCTGAGGGACGACGAGCCGTGAGTGATCAGAACCGGCAGCTTGTTCTGAGGCGGAGTTTAAAGGTTCTGTCACAGGTCTCCTGTTTGTGCCACAGACTCCCTCCATCGTTCACCTTCCATTTCCTGGATGAGAAGACGGATCAGAGAGACGATCCGGCGAGGATCGACTCGGAGCAGACCGTCCCCTCAGAGTCCCGTCCTTTTCAGGCCAGGATGCTTTTCAACAGGAGAGTCACGGAACCGTCACACTTCCAGGACGTCAGACTCATAGAGTTTGACATCAGCGGGTCCGACATTGAGTAAGAAAATGAGAAAATAGAGACGAGAAAATCTGGATCTTAGATTTTAT
>NW_015151270.1:212137-214279 GCF_000732505.1 Cyprinodon variegatus | reverse complement strand
ATTTTACGTCTCCGTCTTTACGACAAACGTTCTGGAAAATATTAGCGTTTCTTGTTCGTTTTGACTTCGTGTGGACGGGGCCTAAAGCGCTAAGTTAGCAACACTGCTCTTTGCATCGTTTGTTTTCAAATGGTTTGCTGCTGTCTGTTTGGACCTTTCTGAACATGTGCAGCAAATGGACATCCTAACTGTCCTCCTAACTGCCAATCATTCTGGTGTTATGTTTACGTCAGGCCGTCCTATTTGCTCGTCCCCATTCTCATTTACTGGTGGTCAGTCCGACATAGTGGAAAAACTGCTTGTATGAGCGAAGCAAACAGCAACTTTAAACTGTGTGCACAAGCCTTTTGGAACCATTCGCACCACTGTTTGCACTGCAGACATCATGACTGCTACTCAGCTCATGCTACCATCTGCATTATTTGCACTAAAGCCACTGTACTGTGCAGTAATAATAATTGCTGTTACAGTTACATTGTTTACATTGACTATTTGCACTAGTCATCCATCAGGACCACTGTAATGTTACTTTGTAAAAATTTACCGTTACACTTCCCATCTGCACATTTGTAATCTTCTTTAGTATTTAAACTAGTTCGTTGTTAGATTTTTAGTTATCCGAGCAGATACCTATATTTATTTTTTTAATATCTTAAGTTTTTTTTTTTTTTTTTTTATGCTATGGTTCATTATATTTTATTATGCACCGTGGGGTTGAGAGGACTGCGTTGTATGTTTACCATGTAGCACATTTGACAATAAAGTTGAGTTGAGTTGACAAGGACAAATTGATCATTTTGGTAAATGATCTGAGTTTACTGCACCGACTGAATGTTAGGCCCCGTTACATCTTGCCGATTTAGCCACCATGACTTAAGGCTGATTTAGAAACAGGGTTAGTCTGCGTGTGCCTCGCCATGAAAGCAAATGACCCAAGTGTCTCTTTCGCAGACACCTCTCCCAAATTGTAGGTGACCGCAGACAGTAGGCCTCTGATTGGTCAAATCTACATCCGCTATACTCTATGCGTATTTCCTGTTTGGTACCTTAGCGGCTTGTTTTGTTTGTATGACTGCCATTGTGGAAAACGACTCGTAAAAATGGACCAGCTAGGTGTGTGAGAACGCTGGGACCCTTTTTCCACCTGGATCCCTGCTCTTTTTGGCCCTCATGTCCCTCCGTTGTCGCACAAACTTGCCCCCACTTCCTCGGCCGTATCTAGACCCACAGCTAGTTACTGGTTGTCCCTTTTGCGTTTTGGCGTGGAATATCAAAAATATCGGTGACAATTTCACTGCGACACACTGCTGATAACCAGGCCTTTATGATTAACTTACACTTAACGTATGTCAACGATCCGATAACTTACCTGTAACGTATGCCCCACGTATGGCATACGTCAGAAATTATGCCCAAAATTTCCTGACATACTCGCTGTATGTCGATGTGTTTCAGCGTACTCTAGCGTGTTCATAACTTTTGCAAAACTTATCCAACGTATGGCAGCGTTTTTTCTAGATTTTTCATACGCTGGTCTTAATAATCAAGGTGTGACAGGAGCTTTGACCTGCGTACGAATGAAACCTGACAATCTAATGATGGTGCTCCTCTAGGAGAGGTACGGGTCCCCCTGTGGGTCAAGAAGGGCAGCCTCCGGTTCCCTAAGGAACAGGAAACTCCTGTGATCATGGTGGGACCCGGAACAGGAGTCGCCCCCTTCAGGTCAGCGCTGCAGGAGAGAGTTTCTGAGGGGAGAACAGGTGAGATCTTTGCTGCTTGGTTCCGTTTCCTGTCGTCCCTCTGAGACCCATTCCTCCTCTCCAGCCAACGTTCTGTTCTTCGGCTGCCGCTCCGAGTCCAAAGACTTCTACTTCCGCTCTGAGTGGGAGGACATGACAAAGGCCGGTAATCTGCGGCTCTTCACGGCTTTCTCTAGAGACCAGGTCAGAACGCCCCTGAAACAGATGAACCGACCCGCTGTGGGCTCGGTTATGACCCAGTAGATGTGTGATGGTGGATTTCTCCCGTCTGTTTTCAGGAGGAGAAGGTGTACGTCCAGCACCGTGTGAAGGAGGCGGCGCCGCTGCTTTGGGATCTGATAACCAATAGGAAGGCCTGCTTTTACATCGCTGGGTGAGTCTG
>NW_015151270.1:208574-210908 GCF_000732505.1 Cyprinodon variegatus | reverse complement strand
AGACGCATCAATGTTCTGGTCCAATTTTCAGCTTCAAGTGACAATTTATCAGAATTTACTGCATCCTGAGAATATTTTCTCATTTCACAACAAAATATTCAGAACTTTTGTTTCTAGAGAGGAAAAAAACAGAAATCAGAAACATGTTTTTTTTATTTGGACCACATTTTTTTTTTCTCCAGACCAGAAATATCAGAACCTTTTGCTATAAACATCTTCTGGGTTTTTGAGGTTGATTATTTTCTTGTAGATTTCTTTTGTTTATTTGAAGCAACCAGAATCTTCATCCAGAAATGTTTCTCTGGATCAACTGTCTGAGCAGGGGGCCTCACCAAACCATCCTAGCGGCTATAAAACGGCCCCAGGGCCACACTTTGGCCCACTTTATCTCCGGTTCCTCCTGACCCGGCGCCGCTGACCCAGGTCTGTGGTTCTGTGCAGGAACGCCAAACAGATGCCGGCTGCTGTGTGCGATGCTCTGAAGGAGACGTTCCAGCAGGAAGGAGGGGTCTCTGCTGAGGAGGCGGAGCAGATGCTGGTCGCCATGGAGAAGAAGGGCCGTCTGCAGAGCGAGACCTGGTCCTGATCCGGATCCATCAGGACTAAGGTCCGATTATTATTCTACTGCTGCTTCCTGTTTGATTAAAGAAGTCTTTAAAACACGACTTTGCTTCATTTTCTCTTTACTCATGAATCCCTTAAAGGTAAAAACCAGTAACAGAACCAGAACCACTTTGATGGTTCTTTCCTGAAAGTTCAGGAAAGAAAGAAGCCAAAGTTTGGGTCGCTTAGAAATTAAAATTAGGGGAAAATCTCACCTTCCTAAAAACATCAAGGAGCAAAACTGAGTGGACCAGAACCTCGGAGTCTATCTGGCCAACAGCTGGAGTTTGGACCAAACCGGGTCATTAACAGAACCATGATCCCAAACAGCAGCAGTGGCCTAGTAGAAATCCAGACCATAACGTGATAGAGATGCTGTTTGGACCTTCAGAGAGCTCAGCAGAACCTCAGGGAGCTGCAGAAAGCCCTGATTCTGACTAAGTTCTGGAGGTTGGTGCTGAAGTTCTGAAGAATTTTGCCGTAAACTAACCAGACAGGAAGTTAACCGTTTTATTTCCCTGAGGTTTATCGGCTCCAACAGAACGGACCGGCTCATCTCCACATCAGCCCAAACTGGAAGGAGCTCCGGTTCCTAAAGGACCCAAACCGGATCATCTGACAGAAACTCGTGTTTGGTACCGTGGTAAAATCCTGATCTAAATCATTAGCGTCATCAAACGGGGAGTCCAGTGAGCAAACAGGAAGTCCAGTGAGCAAACAGGAAGTCCAGTGAGCAAACAGGAAGTCCAGTCAGCGTTCCCGGTTCTGGACCAGATGACAGCAGCAGGTTGATCCGGTTTGGGATTTCTCATCTTTGGAGCAGGAACATTTGAAGTAAATATCGGATCCGAACTCATGAATCTTTTTCTGAAAATACGTTTTAATAAAAACTTTCTGGAGAAAAAAATTGTCTCTATCATTAAAAGTATTTTACATCAAATCCAGGAACTGTTTCCTCTTTTCCTCAAAACTGGAACTAGGCCGAAGGCGGTTCCGTTTCAAGCATCTGTTGCCGTGGCGATGTCTCCTCGCTGCTCGGTGGAACAGACCTCAGATCGGCAGCTGCTGTGGCCGCTCTGCTTTCCCGGCAGTCTGAGATGAAGACCCGTCACGGCTCGGTGGAACCGGCGCCGCCCTCCTATCTGAGGGCCAGAGTGTGGACCTGGTAGATCTCCTTGGGGAAGTTGAGCTGCTGCTCCTCGTGGACGATCCGGAGGCCCGCCTGGCCCACCAGGCGCCGGACGATGTCCAGGTCTCTGCACACGCTGCTGTCCACCTCGTCGGGGACGACGCCTTCGTACGACACGTTGTCTTTGATGATGATGAGTCCGTTGGGCCGAAGGGCTTTCTGGCAGCGCTGCAGGAAGTCCACCAGGTGGTCGTCTGTCAGGTGACCTGGAGCAGAAGAAGCAAAGCCCAACAAGGAGTCACACAAACAGCATGGAGGGAGTAAATGATTTACTAGTGGTTCCTAGAATTTCTAAAAGTAGAATGGAAGGCAGATCTTTTAGTTATCAGGCTACTAGTAGCCTACTAAGACTAGTTTAAGTCCTTGAGGCACACACCCTGTTTAATTTTAAGGGTTGGCTTAAAACTTTCGTTTTTGGCAAAAAAAAGTTAGTTATGCTGCTATAGGCTTCAACCGCTGGAGGACATAGGGACCCCTTTTTCATCATTCTGCTTCATTCTATCTCTATTCTCCCACTCTGCAGAATCTATTAGTTCAATCTC
>NW_015151270.1:201212-208129 GCF_000732505.1 Cyprinodon variegatus | reverse complement strand
ATGAGTCGATGCAATCAACTGGTTTCCCTTGGATAGAAAACTGAATCAATCTGACTGGATGATCTGGTTGAACTGTAAAGTGCTTTAAGATGACATGATGTGAATTGGCGCTATAGAAATAAACTGAATTGAATTAAAGGAATGTAGGATCTGTGTTTTTAAAGCTGTTTTTAAATTGGTCCAATAAAAATTGTTATTCATTAAAACAGAAATAAAGTCTTAAAAACATTTTCTCTGATGTATTTATTGGAATAAAGGAACCTTTCAGCAACTCTTCCCTTTTATTGGCTAGTTAAATGCACGCCACACTTTTCAGATCTCAGTCAAAATGTTAAACGTTTTCCTCCAGTGTTTCTACTTTTGTTGTAATATAGTTCGTGTTTGAAATGAAATGTTGAGACCGATATCGGGTCAGAACTAAAGCAGAATCAGGGGCCCGGTTTTCCACGACTCACCGATGACCCACTGGATCCAGATGACGTCATACCGCCCCGCCTCCGGCACAAACTCCTGCAGGCCACAGCAGAAGTAGTTCCCCACCCTCTTCCCGTCGTCCCCCAGGTAGGACCTGGCTTTATCCAGGAACTCCTTGGTGACGTCCACCAGGTCCACGGTTCTGAACAGAGGCAGCAGCAGCCGCTTGGTGATCCTGCCGATTCCCGCTCCACAATCCAGAGCGCAGCCTGTCCCCGTCTTCCCTTCGCCTTCCTGCAGAAGACGTCGAACGCAGACGGTTGGACGGGATCTGGGACACAGAACGGCTCCAGAGAACATGAGCGTCTTACCCCGAGGAATTTCTTCAGGAAAGCCTTGGATCCGTTGATGTCGATGCTGGAGATGCTGCCGTATCCTCCCAGCATCCCGTCCACGGTGGGGGCCACCTCCTTCCAGTAGTCTTCTGCGTTGGAATAAAAGCTGGCCTGGTCCTCCACGATGTCCCCCATCCTGTCAAAGTCCAAGAAACATTCATCAGTAAACATCCTCCATCCTTTCTGGATCATTTATAAAGCATGAACACAGGAGGATGGATGGATGGAGGGGTCCACAGCTCAGATCCGGTCTGGTAAATCCCGCCCTCTGACAGGTGGGATCAGATCCTGTCAGTCAGGAAGTCAAGCAGTAACCTTGACCATATTTGGCAGGAACCCAGCTGTCATCAGCCATCATGATCTTAATGAGCTTCAGTGATTTTCAGCTTACATTTCTGACCTAACCTTTCTGTTAGAGGCTTTAAATATGTATTATTTAACATTTAGGAAAATAGGTGAGAAAAAGCAGTTTTTAAAAAGTCGCTTCAAAGCTCCAAACCTCTTCAGTTCCTGCTGGTTTAACAGCAAACTGCCGCTTTTAGCCGTTAGCCGCCGTTAGCTTCCCTCCTGTCGGTGAAAGAGCAGCTTTCTGGTTCTGAGCGGCTTTAAACCGGGTTAAACTAACCTGGTTTAGTGTCCGCAGAGACTCTGATGGTTCTCCTCAACGTGTTTCACCCACTTACTATTTGCGGACATCGCCACACGCTCACAACGTCATTTCCTTATTTGGTGTTTCGGAGAAGTAGCCGACAGTAGCTCCCCCTGCTGGCGGATCCAAGAACGTCTTCTTCTTCTTTTCTATTATGTCGGATCGCAATCAACTTAAGTTAAATACCGCGATCTACTGTACATGAGTGTGTAGCAACATTACATCTATCAAATTCTATTTTTTTTATTTTGTATTCTGTAAATAAATCAATCCTGCTTTTCTTAATCAGTAAATATCCTTTATATTTCCTTCATTATATTCCAATATTCATTTAAGTCTCCATCCTTGGTCTGTCCTTCCAATCATTCTTCTTAATTTCTCCCTTTCATGTTCATAAGTTTATTTTTCTCCACTTCCTATGACATTTATTTTTCCTCCCTATTAAATATAAATTGTCCTTTAAATAGGTCTGACCCACTTTAATCTGATCATTTTTACTTCTTCCCTTCTGTTTCTCTCATTAATATTTTTATTTAATACTGATTTTTGTACCTTAAATAATCCTCTTCCTTTCTTATCTTCGCTCAACCTCTTTTTCCATTCCAATAAGGTCCTGCCCTCTGATCTCTATTTATTCCCTGGATTGCTGATCGCCCGTTGGTAGTAAGAATTTGAAGTGAAGCCACTGGCCGCCATATTGGTACTCCCTAGGTAGACCGCATCTCAATGTAAACAATCTGTGCGCTACAGCATCAAACAACGCTGATGTTCTGATTTTAAGGGGGGACTTCAAATTTTAAAATAAATATAAATTCAACACTTTGACACACACTGGCTGTTTCATAACATCAGTAGATTACTATAACTTATAATTAAAAAAATAGGCACATCAAATTGCATAGTCATTATGAAGTCAATAAAGTCTATAAATCATGTAATATAACATATTATACAAATCAATCACAATAAAATTAATGTGTTAATGGAGCAAAATAATACTGATGTGCCAAAAGTGCTAAATTGATTATGTAAATGTAATATACATGTATTTATTATATTGTTACGGTGATATGTATTATATATATAATGCTCAGACTGGTAATCTGTGGTGGGCCGTGTGAGGGCCGGCCCTCCTTAAATCATACCGGCCCCAATACTTCCTCTCCAGCCGAAGCTCCTAACTGTGACAGTAAATAACTGAAAGAGCTCAAGAAGTAATATATTGTTAACTGTCTAAATGATGCATGCAGTATATACAGTATAGCCCTTCTTTGTCATGACCATCCTTGCAACAAACATAAATTATAATAAAACTAAATTGCTTTCTTTAAACCAAACTACGATGTTCCTCTTTATTTTGCCAATTTATGTATTTTGCAAAAATGTGTTGCGGTGCATGATGGAGTTTTGCATCTGTTTACATTATTTCATTTCATTGCCTACATGCCACCTCGCAGTGAATTCTTAAGCACTGCAGAACTTTCATGTATTCATTCTTGAACAACTGCCTGTCTGCCTCTATCTTGTATTGTATTATGTTGGTGTTTCTAGAACACTCTGGTTTATGTTGTGGACCTTTCCTGTGTGGGTGGATGTCTGACTGGCTTTGTATTATAGAAGTCTTGGTCATGGTTGTCACGTGATGCTTGGAGATAGATCAGTTGATCCACAATGTTTTATCGTATTGTGTTTTTATTTTTTCATGTTATAGATATATAATGGCATGTTATATATCTATAACAGAAATTATTTCAACACATGGCTTTTTCGAATAAGAAATACACCAAACAGCTATCCTGAGAATTATGTATCAAAATCTGCTAATTCAGAACGTTTCACAATACAATCTGCCACCGTCTACCAAGCTTTCCTGGAGATTCAGAGGAGAAACCAGCCCACAGCATCACAGGTTATCCTGAGCTATCTCTATAGTTCTGCTGCTATAGGCTTAGACTGCTGGAGGACATAGGGACCCCTTTTTCATCATTCTGCTTCATTCAAGACATTTTTAGTAATTATTTTGTCTATCCTTTTACTATAAATAAGTAAAGTTAGTGTGTGTGTACAAAGCCAAACAGAAGGCCGCAACAAAAGGCCTCATTGTTTTAGCGAGTTAAAAGCCTGGAAATGAATAACATTTCTATTGAAGTTAAAGGATTTCTGATAAAACAGATAAAGATTGTCTAAATTCAAATAAATAATAGAATTATGTCTAAAGTTGGCGTAGAGTGTGTAGAACCATCTCTGTGTCGATATGGTTATTTCTTGGTTGAGTATCCTGAAGTTAAGTTGGCTTTATTTATACCTATAGGTATTAAGCTGCAGAACAAAAGAGGCACCAATATAAACATTCAACAGTTCATACCAAGACACAGAGTACAACATACTTAGTGCTGGTGAAGATTCTCAGTCATCCAGGTCATAGTCATTCCAAAAAAGTAAAAAGAAAAAACAACAATCCACTTTGTTTACAGTTTGAAGACATTTTGCTTCCCATCCAGGAAGCTTTTTCAATTCAAAATGTCAGAAATAGCGTTGAGTTTGAGGCTTTATAGAGTGGATCAAAACAAAGCCTTGTTTTGGTTTAGAAAACATGCAAATTGCACCGGAAGAACGGGTCCACTCCTTAGGAATGGGGAGTCAACGTACTAAAAACAGCCCATAGACTGGTTGGTAGATATACAGCTAAAAAGACAATAACAAGACAGCAGAATTATGTATCAAAATCTGCAGTGAATGCAATATGCTTCTGCAGATTTGTCCTCATCTATAAACCACATAAAAAGCATCTAGAGAAACAGACCAGGTGATAGGTTCTGATGTTATGTATTATAAACTAGAATAAATATTTAATCAAATGCAGCTCTGTCTCTGAGTATCTCCAACTTTACACCCAGCTGACTGTTCAATATTCACATAAGCCATAGTTAATACTAATTAACATTAATTTCCTTACTATACAGTCTCTTTTTCTTTTTCTGTATTTTCATAACCTTTAATGAAAGCTGAACCCTCCAACCTGACTTTCACTTTGTTGCTGNTGCAGCAGGAGAACATACCAGCTAGCAAAATTTTTCTATTTTTTCTATTCTATTCTGATGCAACACAAGGATCCATTTTATGCTACCCCCTAAAAAATATTGAAAAATAAAATATTCCAATCTGTTCTATAAATCACAACCGTGCCCTCTTTGCTCACTGCAAAAAAATGTAAATCTAAGTAACTCATTTTTTAATTGAGCAGATAAGTGAGATACTTGCCAATGAAAAACGACAATTTACATTAGAAATATGAAAAAAACCCAACTGCAGCCTCTTAATTTTACGTGCATAATATCTAATTATCTCAATTTCAGGGTAAGAATGCTCATTCCATTGGCAGATCATCTTATTTACCTACTCAAATTGAGAGTAAATACACTTATTTTAATAATTTTCTACTCATTTCCAGAGCGTTTTTGGGTTGCTCTGTCACTATTTATTATTTTAACATTCTACCATGTAAAAGGCCCAAACGCTGCACAGATTTGAATTTCAAATTTTACTGCTCACTAAATTAATATTCTATTAAAGAAAATAAAACAAAAAGCATGTTTTTTTTTCTTTTTCCAAAACAATTATCTTTTACATCACAAAATATTTATTGTCTATTTTAAAGATGTATATATAATTTTTCATCTTTACTCAAGTGGCAACAAATCAGAGAACTTACTCAGTTTTCTGGATCATTACAACCTAAAGCTAAAGTGTTATAGGCTGCAAGAGAGGAAGGCTTCATGAACTCTAAGATGTTTCATCGAGCTCCACTGGAGGGCGCTACAATCTCATTTTACCACCATTTCAGAGCTCAGCATCTATAGGAGTGAGAATAAAAAAAAATCTATTGTTCATTTCAGTTTATTCATATATAAAGTCATAATTGGCAACAAATATCATCTTAAGGCATTTTTCAAAGTTAATTAATCAAATCATGCAGAAAAAAAAATAGAAGTCATGTTCATCTGTGTTGGCTGCTCAGCGGTGCAGTGGGTAGCACAGCCACCTCGCAAGGAGGTTTGGGATTCGATTCCTTGCCTGGGGTCTTTCTGCTTGGAGTTTGCATGTTCTCCCTGAGCATGTGTGGGTTCTCTCCGGGTACTCCGACTTCCACCCACAGTCCCAAAACATGACTGTTAGGTTCATTTCTCTACATTCTCCTTAGGTGTGAGTGTGTCCATGGGTGGTTGTTTGTCCTGTGTGTCTCTGAGTTGCCCTGCGATGGACTGGCGACCTGTCCAGGGTGTACCCCGCCTCGCCCGTAGACAGCTGGAGATAGACACCGGCAACGCTCGTGACCCTGCTTGGGATAAGCATGATGGAAAATGGATGCATTGATGTTCATCTGTTGCAAGATGTCAAAGTTATTAAACAATGCAGTTAAAATCATTTTACTATCCAGATTGGTTATAAGGTTTCTATGCAAGGAAACTCAGCAGATTGCATGAAGTCACTAACTCAAACAACATACTCCTCCTGGATGAGCGGTTAGCTACGAGGAGAGGAAACCCTTCTTTTAACCGGATATAACCCAGAAACTCTGATCCAGGAGTCATTTCTAGGTTGAAAGCAAAGACCAAATTAAAGAAATTCTTCAGAAATAAAAGAAAACAAAGTGGCATAAGATCCAAACATCAAGACCAGACAGACTTCCCATCAGACAGGATTTGGTCCAGAGGTTGATGTTCGAACTTGTCAGAACTTATGAAAAAAGGACCAATAATGAAAACAGGATGAAAAAACCTTTAAATTGTATAAAATGATTGTATTTGTTGTGCAAGACTTCAGAGGCCCACCCTAACCGGGACCATGCTAAAAGTTCTGGTTCTGATCAGTCTGTCTGATCTCTGCAGTGATACGTTACGTCCAGCTGCAGTTCTGCAACATGACCACATGATGGCAGTGTAGCATCGACATTAGGCGATTAGCGGGCGCGCTGAGTTGCTTTGGAGGATTTTCCCCTCAGTAGTAGTTTGTTTCTTTACTCCTTCACCAGAAACAGGAGCAAACAGTCATTAGCTTTATGTTTCAAACTCTCAGATTAAAAATCCCTCTCGGATTTATGACCTGTGAATCATCCAGGACAGATGTCTCCTAACACCATCTCCTATTTCTACCGAAACAACGTTTGGGTGCCATCCCCAGCAGCTTTCACTGAGGGGAGCTCCAGTGCAGAAATAAGAAGCATTGAAACAATAAGCTTGAGAGAGAACTCAGCCCAGCTTGGTGGTCCTCTGTTCATTCCAACACTCAACTTTAAGGAGCCAAAAAAATCCCCAAAAAGAGCAACAGAAAACTGATTCAGAAACAGTCAAGATTGAGTCAAAGATTTATCTTCATATTAAAGATGGAAATATATAAATTTCAATTCAGCTTTTTTCTATAGCGCCATTTCAAACACACGTCATCTCAAGGCACTTTAC
>NW_015151270.1:198789-200257 GCF_000732505.1 Cyprinodon variegatus | reverse complement strand
AACTATAGAGATAGCTCAGGATTGGACTTATTGAACTTTAAAACATTGCTAGTTGAAGGGGTGATTGGCTTTTTGACATTTTTGGTTCAATTCATAGCAGAGAGGAGTCTGGGCCCTGATAGAATAATAATCGTTGCTTGTTGGCTCCTGTTCTGGTCCACTTGTCGCCATCCACCATCACTATGTTTACGATGATCTTTACGTTAACTTCCTGGAGATGAAACGCTCTGAGGGGCGTTCACTTAACAGTTCAGCTTCTAGAGAACCTACTTGGTGCCACATCTACAGACTCTTCTCCATTGACTTTGGTTGGCTCTAAGCCTTTCACTGTCAGGTGGCCACTTCAAACTACTTGCCAACTTTTACGATTCAGTACTGTTTTTTTGTTTTTTTGTTTTGTTTGGCTGCATATGTTGGATGGGGCAGGCCAGGGCCGAAATATGACGTGAACAAACTGCTGTTTATTGACTGGCTATAGGTATGGAGCTCAATGGAGTTAAAGGGGCTAAGCCGAAACTTAAAGCTTAAAGTCACTGGTGTATTTCTCAACCCAAACCTTATGGTTGACACATATTTGCTGGGCGAGATGGTAATAAATTGAATATCCAAACGCACAATTTATTCTCACTCTAGCATTGTTACAAACAAAGAAAATACTAAAACTGCCTACTGAGTTGAGAGCGTTTTTCTGGCCAAACGATGTAACCGATTTGCCGTTTCAGATAAAACACACACCCATACACACATAATTTTCCGTCTTTTATGGAGTTTGGATAGATTGGCTTCTACAGGAGTGGCAGTAAATGGGAAGGTGTTTGTTACAACAAGACATCATCTCAGCTGTGCTGGGAAAAGACGAACTGTGCAGCATGAGACGCTGACGACTGGAGATGTGGCTTGAAGTTCCATCTCCAGCTGTAGGTGAGTCGGTGGGAACACAAGTGTCATGTTGAGTGGGAGTAGACTGCAGATGTACGGTGCCAGAACCATGTATGGTAGTTAGGACATAAGATCTCTTCAGTTGTTCCAAGAACAGTTTAAATAACCAACTTCAAAGCAAAATGCTTTAAAGAAGAAAGAAAAACCCTCATCAGTTAAAAGAGTTGAGTAAATAGTCTGTTCTCGATGTAAGGAGGTCCACATGGGGGCCGGTGATCAGTGTTAAAGGAAAAGTCCGGTCACATTTAGAATACAAACTTCTGAAAGTACTTTAAGTATGAAATTATTACATACTGCTCAATAAAAGATATGTGTTTTTAATTAAGAGTAATTTTCATTTGAATGTGCTTTATTAGAGAGATCAATGTTTGTCAAAGAACAATATTGCCACACTTGAAAAAATCGAAATCTAGGTAAGTCATTTTGTCTTAAAATAAGTGTATTTGTTCTTGGATTGAGGAGGTAAAAGAGACATTTTGCCAATGGAACAAGACAATTTACACTTAAAATAAGAAAACACAATTGCATT
>NW_015151270.1:196228-198346 GCF_000732505.1 Cyprinodon variegatus | reverse complement strand
TTACTATATTTGGGCAAAGATGGCCGCTCCCAGACTCAGTGACTGCAACCAGAATTATTTAAATTTTTTTAACACTAAATTAATGAAATCACTGTGAACGTATTAGTTTTAGGTTTAAATAATGACCCATTGGTTATTCCTTGCTGTCCGGATATTTCCTTTAAAACGAGCTGGAGAATCTAGAACAGCCACCAAGGGGCAGACCATCAAGCCATACACTGCTAACTCTTCAATAGTTCAGATTAGCGATATTACCAGCTGACTATAATCTCAGAAAGCACAAATAAAGCACTCATAGATCCAAGAAATTACTTAAACAGAGCCTGTCTGGCAACAGGAAGTAGGCCTCGTTGATCTCAAAGGCGAAAACATTGTTCCTTTGTGATGAAGTCATGCTTGGTACAACAGGCTCCATGATGCTGACCTTGGGGATCCTGACCTCATAAATGGATGATTGTTTTCACTGACCAGTGAGGTATTATGGTCTGTTGTCGCTTTGCTGTCGTTGGGCACGGAGGAAGGAGTGTTATTGTAGGAAGTTGTTTGGATTCTTTTCTAATCAAGCAGCTCAGAAAAGCATATATGAATATTTTATTAAAACATAGAGAACATTTAAAGACTTATTTTTTCTGCTTAACTTCAGTTTGACAACGATTCTGCGACTGGTTGCTAAGTGGAAATGAGAGCCGAAGAAAGTTGATGACCCAGATTAGTCCAAGCTTCGCATCTCACACAGATGGAGTCACATTTGACTCAGAATACACTGGTATGGAGAAGAGATCATGGTCCACTCAATCACTCTAAGGTACCCAGGTCATGAGGCTGCACAGCAAGCCCAAACCATCACTTCTCCACCACCGTGCTTGTTGCTGGTACGAGGTGTTTGTACTGACATGATGTGGGTTAGACCCCAGGAGGTGGTGTTTGATGTGTTTGATGATATGCAGGGCTGAAAGATGAATACATTATTTTTAAATCGAGTTCCAGAGTGAAAGTGTGGCAGGAAGCGGTAAGAGGCGGACATCAGTGCAGACCGGGCTTTAAACCAGCTGACACACACCAACAGTTCCTGCTTTTAACGCTCCTGCTCCGTCTCTGGCTCCCCGTCGCTGCTGTAAGTCTTTGTAGAAGCTCATGACGGTTTCTCCTCCATCCTCAGCAGCAGCAGATGGATGTGTGGTCTGCAGACAGCCAGAGACACACACCTATTCAGGCTTGGGTGTTTTTATCCCGGCCTTATTGGAAAAGCGTCCAGCGTGAGCTCAGCACTGAAATTAGATATTGATCCTTCCACCTCACCCCCCCCTCCTCGTTGGCGTTGGCGCTCCACACATTCCCTTCTGGTGATCCCTTCGCTTTCATTTAGACCTGCTCTCCTTCCCTCTGTCACTCCTGGGATCCATTTAATTGGGATTCTTCTCATTTATGCATCCTGGCTTCCATCACTGGTATCTTCCCACATAAACGGGAGGAGAGGTGTGAGACTGAGTAAACTGGAGGAGCACTGTTCCTCAAATCTACTGAATAATTAATATCTTTAAGGCCTCTAAGAGCTATTTTATTTGTTTACTGTTAGTATCTTTAAATATTGTTAGTATTAATTATATATAGTCTAGGGTCTGTAAATAGTTCATCCCAAAGCATGTTCCTAACTTAAGTGTTAATAAATGTAATTAATAAGAGATCTTATTATCACTGTAATCATTTAATTTAATAGTTTTAATGGCTGCTATATTACATTACAGAATTTTTATTATGAAATTAAAAACAAAACTTGTGTTGTTAAGCAGAGAACATTAAACCAAACAAAGAATCTATACACTGAAAAAAATGGAAATCTAAATAAGTAATTTTTTTCTTAAACTAAGTGCATTTGTTCTTGAATTGAAGAGGTAAGTGAGACAATTTGCCAATGAAACAAGACAATTTACATTTAAAATAAGAAAAAGTAACTGCATTGTATTATTTCAAGTGCTTATTATCTAATTATCTTATTTTTCTCAGGGCTCCAGTCTGTGCACTGCAAAAACGATCTAAAAATTAGTAAAGGTGTCTTAAATCAAGTGCATCTACCGGTACTCTAGATTATTTACATACTCAAGTAGGTAAATAAAATGA
>NW_015151270.1:191927-194360 GCF_000732505.1 Cyprinodon variegatus | reverse complement strand
CTTCAGCGCTGGTTCCTTGTTGTTAGTTCCTCTAATAACAACTCTGGCTCTCCATATGAGTTTTCCCTGTTTTTGCTGGTTTTTAGGTTCTCAGTATGTTTTTGTTTTTTCGATGTTTGCCTCAGTTTTTCATTAAACCTTCAGGAACTCATGCCCATGTTCTCACTAGAACTAAGAAAGATCAGCACCTCAAACCAAGGTCTTCTAGTTCCAGCCTACCCTGTCCACCTAGAACTAGAACCATACATGGAGAAGCAGCATCTATGCTTCACTGATCTGGAACAAACTCACAGAAGACTGTAAAAGAGCTTAAAGCCTGAGTTCTTTTATGTCAAAGTTAAAACCCCCTTAGTTTAGAGCTGCCTTTGACTGATGGATTTCCTAACTGAGGTTATTATTTTAAGGTTGTGATCCAATTGTTTTATTTGTTTTATGCATGTTTTTTAATCCTTATTTTTTTTATTCTGCTGTTATTTATTCTGTTATCATGTAAAGCACTTTGAATTTTCCATGCACTGAATTGTGCTGTAGAAATATTGCCTTGTTTTCAGAAAATCGTTATTCACAGGAGGAACCACGGATCAATGGAAAACCTTCACAGGAGAGGCTGACCAACCAATATGACAACAAACATACATCAACGACTCATAGGAGATCAAATAAGAACCAGGACATCGAAAGCTCTGCAGAGGCATCAACCACTGCTAATTTATTTTTCTTAGCAGATAAAATAATAGAAAATCGCATGCTGTGTGACTTTCCTTTTCAGACTCATCGAATAAGTTGTGCCTTAACAAGCATTTGAGTATGTAAATTTGATAGAGAGGTATTGTATTTACATTTAGAAAAATGAAAGTAATTATTGTTATTTAAATTATTGTTTGATGTTTTGAAACTTTTAAGACAGAAAAAAAAATCCAGATCTCTAATTTCATGCTACTCTACATGTGAAAGGTGACAAGAAGTCAGCTTTCAAAAACCTATAATGCAGCAATGGAGTTTATAACTTCCCACTATCATCGCAAACCCAACCCCTTAACAGGGGAACGTTCAGCCAGGCCGACAATTCCCTCTAACTACCCCCTTTCAGAGGCATAGAAAGGTATGGGGCATTACAGGCTAACAGAAGAAGCCAAACGACCCCCATTCTAAAGGGGTGGACCCGTTCGTCCGTTTCTATTTGCATGTTTTCTAAGCAAAAGCAAGGCTTTGTTGGAGCTATTCTATTCTTACATTTATATTTTTTGTAATATTTACAGAGTTTATTTGCAGATCAACAATTGTTGATTCTATTTATCTTTTGTTTTATTATTTTTCTTATTTATTTTTTGTTGTAATGTGGCCCAGTCCACTTCCTATAACTGTAGAGGAATGGGAAGGGTTTGAGGCCTTTGTTTTTAGGGCACTAGTGGCTCAGACAGACGGCTGACAGGAAAGGGGGCGAGACATGCAGCAAAGGTCGGATTCAAACCCGGGTCAGCCTCGTCAAGGACTAAGGTCTTGCGCACTAACCACTGCGCCACCTGCACACCCAGGGCTTATGGTTTTCACCAGATCAAGAGACGTAGCAGAGAGATCAAAGCAAAGTTTGAACTCTGTAATTATTGGCTGAAATAAAAAAATAAATCATCCAGAACAATCAACAAGTTTGGACATTGAACCTTCTTTTGCCTGCGTTCAGAAACTTGACCCCAGTGCCTTAGTGGTGGCTTAATGGAACTTTTATTGGATGTTTGGCTTGGCAAACAGTCGCCTCTACAGCTGGGCTACTGTATAAAGCCTCAAACTCAATGTTATTGCTGATATTTTGAATTGAAACAGCTTCCTGGATGGGAAACGAAATGTCTTCAAACTTGTTTTTTTTTACTTTTTTGGAATTACTATGACCTGGATGAATGAGAATCTTCACCAGCATGTGACAAGAAGTAGAAACATTTTAAGGAAAGTCACTGATATACAGGCTAAAAAGGAGAGGACCGAATGTAGCGCCCTGATTTACAACATAATCACTGTCAAGGCTTTTAGTTGCTTTGTTTGATGTACAGAAACAGGGTTTATAAAACATATCTTTACGGACTGCTGCTCGGTGATGCAGTGGGTAGCACTGCTACTTTGCAGTGAGAAGGTTCCGGGTTCGATTCCCCCATGGAGTTTGCATGTTCTCCCGGTGCATGCATGGGTTCTCTCTGGGTACTCCTGCTTCCTCCCACAGTCCAAAAACATGACTGTTGAGTTAATTGCCTTCTCTAGATTTTCCTTAGGTGTGTGTGAATGGAGACCTGTCCATGGTGGAACCTGCCTCTCGCCCCTAGACCGCTGTTGATAGGCACCAGCAGTGTTGTGCCTAAATGCGTTCATTGAACGAAAGTTCATCAACTCGTTCATATTTTGGGCGAACGTGAACTGAACGTACTGCATTGCTGCCTGATGAAC
>NW_015151270.1:186753-190058 GCF_000732505.1 Cyprinodon variegatus | reverse complement strand
AAATGTGTGAACTGAACTTTGAACTAGTCCACGTAGAAAGAGAACTTTCCCAACACTGGGCACCAGCATCCCTTGCGACCCTGCTTGAGATAAGCGTGTCAGAAAATGGATGTATATCTTCATGGAGTTCCCTAGCTCTGACAGGCTGTTTAGGCTCCTGACCTCCATCCCTGGCTGCAGCGTCTGAAGCCTGGAAGCAGATTCACAGTCCAGCTTTCCTCTCAGACCACTTAAACTACAATAAAGCTAAAAGGTTGTTATGGAACGTTTGGCCCATGAAGCCAGAAATATTCCTGCTTAGTTCAGCTTTCATTGAGCCACAGTGCTGATGCTACACAAAGCAGAGATGATCTGACACTTTATGAGATGTGCTTATTGATCTCTGTTTGATCTCTGACATCATGGCTGCTGGTGCAGCTGCACCCCTGGAGCTCATAAGCTCTAAGCACATGGAAATAATCTAATAATATTCTTTGATTTATCAGTTTCGGAGGTTTAATAAAAACACGTGTCTATTTTTAACCACAGTTCCATTAATGCAGAATTCAAAACCAAAAAACAACCAGCTGGTTTGAGCATCTTGTGGAGCTAAATATCTGTCTGCAGCCATTAGTCGGATCTGAACATCACTTCTAAATGTAAAATCACAGCTCTGTGACTTAGAGATGGTGATGCATTCAATGACTTACAGGAAAAGATGAGAAGTTAGACACATTGAGTGCAGCAAATATTTTTTTTCTCTTTGCCAGTCTTTAAAATGGGAAAAGAAAAACAGCATGAAGGTTAAAGCAGATGTCTAAATATCCTAAACTTGACCATATTTACACAACATCAGCGACGTTACTACTATCAAAAACATAAAACTGTTGAGGTTTGCAGTTTAGCTGGAGCAGTGACCTACTGTAGGACTGAGACAAAGACTTTTGTATCTAATTCAAACAAAGGAGTAAAAATATTAAAAAACATGCTCTGCTGTTTCACAGTAAGGATCAGTGATGCTGAGGGCTGGTTTCTCCTATAAAAGTACCTGGAAACATTGTTGAGTAAAGTATATCACAATCTCTTAAAATGAAAAACCCAGTCCCTTAGAACGGGTCTCCACTGGATTCCCAAAGATGAAAGATGATCTAAATAATGTGTTCACATCAACACAAAGCTGCTTCTAGGAACAAAAGGAAACAAAACAAAAGGATCCAAACTGAATTAACATCTCCGTTGGATAATAACTCCCTCCTCATGCATGAAGCTGGTGCTGAACTGGACAGCTCCTTCAGTGACAGACTGCTGCACCTTAAATGCACCAGGGAGCGTTATCACAGATCCTTCCTCCCAGCAGCTGGAAGACTCTAGAACCACCACTGTTCCCAACAACCTCAACAAGTTGATCGGGAAACACTTATCAACACTCATTACAGCCACTAGTCATAATGCAAAACAGAGCAATAATAATCATTCACAACGTAATTTTTTTTTTTTACTTATAACCTAATGAGGCCAATACAACTCTGCATGTACAATAATCCAAGTCAACTGCTATGTATTCTTCCCTTATCTCTCTGCTGTGCAGATATTTTTATATCTAAGGGAAACATATTCCAGGACATTCAACTTTTTTCTTCTTTTAATGCCTTTTTGTATTATATAAACTCATTATATAAACTTATCTTTAATGGCATCTCGCTTTAACTCTTTGTACTCTATATAAGCTACTGGATCCAGAATTCCCCTGAAGGAGTAATCCCAAGGGATTAATAAAGTTGGGTCTAAGTCTAATCTATGGTTAGCAGAAATGCTAACTATTGATTAGCAGAAAGATAAGGATGTGTTTTCTTTAACAATCATTAGCCACTTTGATGAAAACGCAGTAGATAGAAACTTAAACTATCATGAAAATGATCAAATTTTCATTTTTTGTTTACAGACTGAATGTTTTTGTTTTGTTTTGAGTATTTTGTGTAGATTTTCTTGAAGAAAACGAGCAAATGTGTAGAAAGAGAAGGGGTGTGAATAGTTTCTTTTGTTGGCAGTGGATTATTATAAATTTTCTTCTTGTACTAATTTTTTTTGGCATCTAAATGAAATATACTAATGTTGAGTTGCAACAAATGCAACATTTATCAGCAGAGACAGCGTCTATTTTAGGCAACTTTTCCACTGTGGACCGACGTTTATGTCAGGATCATGAAGTCATTTCTTACTTGGTTTTTTATGGTAAACTAATTNTTTATGTCAGGATCATGAAGTCATTTCTTACTTGGTTTTTTATGGTAAACTAATTCGTATTTTCTGCACACTGCTTCTATATTTATTAATAAAACAGCTGAATTGGAGCAGATTATATAGAATCACATTCAGTCTAAAACCTCACATTTATTAAGCTTTAATTTCCTTTGCAAATTACACTGATTTCTGTTTTTTTTTTTTTACTTTCAGACCTGAATGTTATTTTTAATTTACTAAAAAGGAAAAAAAAACAGCTCAGAACAGCAATGCAACGATCTGCGAAAAGCTTTCTGAAAAGAAAATATCGCTTCCCTCCCCCTCCTCCCAGCCTTCTCCTTCCTCTCCTCCAACTCCCTCGAGATCACCTTCACTCATCACCTCATCTATTTTTTCCCTCCTCTGTTGCTAGGCAACGGACAGGAAGAGCATCACTTGGAGACGTCAAAACCACAGGAAGAGCTCCCAGAAAGACACTTCAGGTTGGAGAAAAACATCCAGAGAGGATCGGCATACCTGAGAAAACCACGTCTCTGTCCTCTGTGGGGGTCCAGGAGAGATCTCAGGGAGGTTTATGAGCTTTAATGACTGCAAGCACAATAAAACATTTGTTTGGTCACCTCAAGCAGCCGCGTGGGGAGTGCTGTAGGGTTAAAATATATACTTTAATCCAAAGAGGACATCTTTGTTTCACTGCTGTCCTTTAGGGGTGAAAGTAGGTTGGAAAGATGTGAGACGACAATTAATTTTCTGAAGCTGAAGCAGTTTTTACATTTTGTTATTTACGCAAGATTGTTTTTCAAGATTATAATGTCCTCTGGACAAAAGGACAAACATAGACCCAGTTTTAATACTTGCAGTCGACCCTAAGCTGTGAAGAGTGACAACAAAAGTTAATATTTTAACAAGTTAAAGTTGCCAGGTAATTGAAAGTGCTGTGCATGAAAAAAATTAAATAAAAGAAACATAATACAGGAGAAATACATTGCAGTCGCCCAAAGGTAAAACAAATCCGTAATTAAATATGAAGAAATGATGAGAGGATAATAAACAATTATTGACATAAATAAATAAAATAAACTGAA
>NW_015151270.1:182057-184886 GCF_000732505.1 Cyprinodon variegatus | reverse complement strand
TCCTGATAGTAAAGAATTACAATAGTCCAGCCTTGAAGTAACAAATGCATGGACTAGTTTCTCAGCATCACCCCTGGACAGGAGATTTCTCATTTATGCAATATTCCTCAGATGAAAGAAGGAAATTCTAGAAACCTTTTTGATATGAGATTTAAATGAAAGGTCCTAATCTAAAATAGCACCAAGATTATGAACTTTCTGGGTTTTTGATGCATAGGTTGTGTTCAGCTGCAGTGCTTTACTCCACCAGTGGTGGCAGTAAATGCTGGAGATGGGTGTATAAATGTATTTTTTTTATACATAAAAAAGAGGACATTTAAAATGCATTTTAATATAATAAATTTAAAATAAAACTAAAATGTTTTTTAGGCCCCATCAAGCATTTTTTCTTTCTATTAATGAAAAAAACTGTCTAAAGGAGGCTTTGTCGTCTTCCTATTTGCAGCAATGAATATGATGGAAGGACCATATTATCTGAGTCTGAAATATGTCGTTCTAGGCTGTCAGCGTAGATGTTCCAGTTCAAATTCAGGATGTTTTTTATTTTGCGTGAAAAAAACAGTCATGTAATTGAAAGCTACATGTTTTAAAAGAAATAGAGTAAAAAGAGGTTCTTCAGTTGTATCTTCTGTGTTTTTATGAACCATAAAACTCATATGCACCTACTTACAATTTCAACGTCTTCTTTAAATACACAATAACATTGTTATGGTATTTTATTTAAATTGATTTTCTTTAAGCTTTGGATAAAAAGGTCACTTCATATATTATTGTTTCCATATTAGACAGTTTTTATATTTGAACATTAAACAGAATAAATTACAAAGAACAACTAATGTATACTTTTATTATCAAGTAGTAGTAGAAAAAGGATGATTAGAAAATATCTTTTCTAAATGCTGTTTGTGGAAGTTAGATAATATAATAGGAATTTTCTATTTATCAAAATAACATCACAAGACACAGGAGCTGAATAATCGCCAATTTTTATATCTTTTAGCTCAACATGTTACATGCAGCAATGAATTGTGGGTAAAACACTATAGATGCGCACTTAGCAGGATCTTGGATCACTGTGCAAAGATATCAGGCAGAAAGACAGATGTGGAGGATTGGGAGACACTACAGGCTCATATTCACCAGCTGGAGAATGCAGAGGAAGGACGTCAGGTCAAAAGGACCGGGACAAAACTCGAGCACAATTCAAAACTCAATTCTTTTCCATTTTATGCAGCGTAGATTATTTTGCTCTTGATGGCAGAGGCTCTAATATTCCTGCAATTTCTTTCAACAACAGATGTCATATTTTCTGTATTTTCAGCAGAGTTCTAGTTTGTAGATTATGACAGTTGTTCCCATTTTCTTGTAAAAAAAAAAAAAAAAAAGTTGGAAGAAAAATCAAGTAAAGAAACAAGGATGAGGAGGTGGTGAACAAACCCGGGTGTTGGAGAGGTTAGCTTTTGACAAAAAATGAACGACAAAGTAAGATGGTTAAATCAGAAGCTTCAGTTTCAGGTCAGTATGTCCAGATTTCTTTGCTGATTTATCCCTATGATCCAATAAGAAAGAGAAATTCATGACTGATATCGTCTGTAGTTTGGAGATCTCTGTGACAGGTGATCTATATTAGATTAGATTAGATTAGATTAGATTAGATTTAACTTTATTGTCATCACACATGTACACGTACAAGGCAACGAAATGCAGTTTAGGTCTAACCAGAAGTGTAATAGTAGCAAGTGCAGAACAAATAATGGTTCCATAAATACAGGAAGTGGATTTTTCTACTGAATGAGTATAGAGATGAATACTATTATAAATAATGAATATAATATATAGATTACTAGTGATATGAACTAAATTTACAGCTGGATATGTACCGAATATAATATACAGGTGGATATTACTATGTACAATAGCATAATATACAGATTGGTTTTACTATAAGATGAATATAGAGTTTGGCCAGAAGCTATCTAAATTAAAGTGCAGTGGAAGGTAATTGCATATTACAGTTAAAGTACGGTATGTTATTGCAGATGTAAATGTAAACAACTGGTGCTGTGAATAAACAGTCGGCAGTGCAAATAATAATATAGAAAATAAACAGATTGATCAATGAACACATTAGATGACAAGGACTGAAAAACACAAAATGATCACAGAAAAGGGCTGCGCAGTGGTTTGGACTTCTGCCTTTTAGCTAGAAGGTTCTGGGTTCAATTCCCGACATGGGCTCTTTTTGCATGGAGTTTGCATGTTCTCCCTGAGCATGTGTGGGTTCTCTCTGGGTACTCCAGCTTCCTCCCACAGTCCAAAAACATGAATGTTAGGTTAATTTGCTTCTCTAAATTCTCTCAAGGTGTGTGTGAATGGTCCAGGGCGTACCCCGCCTCTTGCCTGTAGACAGCTGGAAATAGGAACCAGCAACCTTTGAGATAAGCGTGACAGAAAATGGATGGATCATGTAAAAGGAATTTTGCCTTTTTTTTTTTAAACGCATATAAATCCTAGAAATCTTGTTCTAAACAAGTAGAAAGGCTTAAAACCATTGGGTTCAATTTGGGTTTAAACATTTCTGTTACATTTCTGATTTTTTGGGCGTGGCTAAAAATGTAGCGATATAATATATAAACACATTGGTTGTCCTTTTAACTCACTTTTGAGTTACTTAAAGACATAGTTTGCAAGCAAGGTTACCATCTATGCCTCATTCACCTTTTTTTTGCACCTTCCCTGAATTCCACAATGTGTAGAATCCGGTTGGTGAATTAGAAGCCCAGAAATAACCATCTAAGAAACTTTGGTTAATTTTCTGAAGAGGAGCCA
>NW_015151270.1:177659-181455 GCF_000732505.1 Cyprinodon variegatus | reverse complement strand
CCACTGATATTGAAGCCCTTGACATTGGCATCATCGGTATGTCCGAAGGCCGTATTAAAAACCAAGAAGAAAATAAAAATGAAATACATAATAAAACGCTCAGCTAAAAAGTAATCTCAAATCTGCTAGATTCAAAAACCAAGGAATAAAAATGTCTCTCCATCATCGCAGAATAGTTTCAGTGAAATGTTTTTTTTGTTGTTTTTTTTTCAAAGTTTTCAGTACAACATTAATAACACAGAACAGTTCGACATAGAGAGCAGTTGGCAAAAATGCAGCTTGTTGAAAGTAGCGATGGATCATGAACCATTTTGAAGCACAGCACATTTTAACCTGTAGGAGTCCCATTTTAACCAAAGTTTGTGAAAAATGTCAAGTTTCAAGTGAATTTTAAAAGTTATTTGTTCCATGTTTCTTATTTCAGTCATGATTTCAATCCAGTTTGAAATCGTGGGGGCTGCCTGTGTCATCCATTTCTTAGTTATGGCTTTTTTTCCAGCAGCAAGCATTGTAAACTATTCTAAACTTAGACTGAACTTTTATTATCATTTTGTATACAATGTGTATTTTTTCCTTTTCGCTCTCATCACATTTCTATTTCTGTGCAGCAGTCATCAAATGTAAACAGTGTGAGAGAAAAAAAAAAACATGGTGCAAAAAAGCGCATTGATATGGAAGTTCAGAGCATTAAAATATATAAAGGGTTGAGATGCAGAAACAGCAAAGGCATAAACATGTCTTGATTTTTGTTTGCATCCAGGAAAATCTAAGAAACTGGGTTAGGTTTATGGTTAGAAGCTGGACCAGACAACCTGGCACTCTAAAGAGGCCTATCAAAGCTCTGTGGTTAACTCACCAGTGTGGGGAGTGTTTACTTTTAATAAATGATACATTTTCTAATAGCTTTGGGGGTTTAGAATTTCCTAGTCTGTTATTTAATTTGATCTTCTTGACCAAGGTACAGAAACTCCTCTGCTTGAGAAGGGAAGTCAGACCGAGGATGGAGAAAGCGATATTTCTTAAGTTCAACGATTGTTTAGGCGGCTTCTTCAAGCAGGAAAATGTTCTTCACCATTCTGCAGAAATGTTTCCAGAATGGTTTGAACAACCCCAACATCAGTCTGAGGGGTTGACTTGGCTTCCAAGGTCTTCAGATCTCAATCCAGTCAACCATTGAGATTCATTGGATTTCCATCATTGCTCAAAGCGATGCTGTGAAACATTTAGCCACGAGGGGCTCTGGAAATCTCTTCCAGGCTTAGGGCATCTAAAAGAAAATGGCAACAATGCACCAGTTTCACTCTGTGTAACAGACCACTTTGGACCAACAGACTGATAAGTCATGGAGATCCAACCCTCTCAGCACTTAGCATTGAGCAAGTGCTGAATAGTGACTTAGAGAACAATTTAACACACCTTAAAACAAGCTAACACTTTGGTCCAAGTTACACAGTGTTGCTTTAAAGACTGCTGCAAACGACCTTGAAACAGAAACCCTGAAAGGTCGAGAGAAGTCCATGAGGAGACAGGTCAGGCAAGTTCTGAAAGGTAAAGGGACATCTAATTCATACCATATGTCTTGGCAGTTCATCCAACTCAGCTTGAGGCTTTGGATGAACAAGTCTCACCTATAAGTCTACTTCTACAGCTCAGGGTATCAGGGGGATCCACTGTTGGTGGAATGGAGCCTTTAGAAGTCCAATGGAGAGAATAAGAAGATGAATAATGGAGGATTTGTTGGTTAAAATGCAAACTAATCAACATAAAGTGTCATGGCACTCAGTTTAAATCTATAGGAGGTTATGGACAAAGTCTGATAGTGGCAATAGTGCCTAATTCAACATGGAACAGATGTTGGCACTATTAAAAGAAGGTGCTGGGATGGAACCCAGTCAGAGGATGAATTCACATCCATCTTTGGTCCGGAAATCTTGGCCTTAAGCAAACAACCGGACTGCGACCAACTCTTTCAGGGGGTCTCAGTCTACTTCCAAATGGACTCTGATCCAGTTGACTTCGCTTTGATCCAACTTAACTAAAGGAACAAACATCTTTTAGACTTATCGAGCCACCATAGGAGAATCTATAACGATGGTAAATGTTATAAGTCATAACCGGTCCTCGTTTGTTGCTTAGCAACTTGCTGCCTGCAGGCAGGTGGTCAGGGCACGTAGAGCACACCGTCTCTTTCGGCGTAAGGAAAAGAGTATGGCGGAACTTTGCCAGATCTGCTGCTCTTTACATTCCCTATAATGCTTAAGCTGTAATAATGGCTGATATATGCATTTTGTGGCTTTGTTCACAACTTATGATTAACTTGAACAAAGTTTAATTTGAAAGCGAATTGCACCAAACCACAATATTAAACCCCAATTAGGAGAACACAGCATATACGGATTCTTTCTTTCTTCCTCTAAAAAGTCTTCATGTGTCGTCCAGCTGCAATTTGATCCATCAGTGCATGTTTTCCTTATAAGATACCAGTTGGTTGCTATTTTTTGCTAAAGAAGTTCTCTGATAAAGTAGTTATGTTGGTCTAAACCAATTTATTTGGACCGAGCTCAATCCTACTGTTGGAAAACATCTCATCAGTGGTTTTAAGGATATTCAGCTTCCAGCTGTTATTAGTAAAATAACTCCTCTATCCATAAAACTAGCTAAGATGAGGGAATGGGCATGGCACATAGTTGATTTGCATGTGTGGGTGTAGGCCTGTGTGTAAACCCAGCTCATCTCTGGCTGTGCGCTAAGAAAATGTCCACATAAGATTTATCTTCAGTCAGTAATGTGGCCTCTTTTCATGCACGCAAAATTCATCCTTATCTCTCTGCAGCCTGCTTTCTCTCTGCTCTGCTCTGCTTTTAGAGTCTCTTTTTCTTCCTCGTGGCGAGCACAGCAGCATCGTTTCCTCGCCTCTGTGTCACCTCCACTCCCTCCCTCCCCTCCGCCTCCTGCTGCTTCCATCCACCCTTCTCTTTTTTTTTTCCGCCGTGTGTTTGCAGATGAAACGGGCAGCCTGCCAGTTTTTCATATTTCTTGGCAGCAAAGTGGCGAGCCAACTTCCTGGGGATGGGGAGCGGCAGGGTAGGGGGTTGGGCCTTGCAAAAGGTTACATTTGCACAATGTGTCTGTGGAAAAAAAAAACAGCAAAGAAGAGGGAGAGAGTGGAAAAAACGAAAGAATAAAGAAAGGCAAAGCTGGGCTGGATCAGCTAAACGACTCCCCCGTTCGGGGATAATGGAAAAAAGCCCTCTGGGGGAATATTCAGTATGCAAGAGTATCGAGTTGCATGCAGTCATTATAATGATGTGTATGCCTCTTTCTTTCTCTTTTTGTCTTTTTCTTTGGAATGTATCTACAACACACACACCTAGCTTAGCCTCACACCCACAGAAACGGTGCGGGAGCAGCTCCGGCGTTAAAGAGCTGGTGATTGGATGCAGGTTTATAGGACAAACTGGACAGAAGAAGAAACTTCAGCTGGTTAGTTCTATACTTCACCTCCGTCTCTGTGAGGGTTACAGAAGTTGGACCAACTTAAAAAAGGTAAAGGTGGTTTTGTTGGGAAGATGAGGAGTAAATTGCTGGTCCCTTCAGTGGAAAACAGATGATTGAATTAATTTTCAGTTCCTGGTATGGCTGCAGAGGCATTGCACTGGGTTCCCAAGTGCCCTCTTTCCATTGGGATCTTACGCTGATTCAAAATCATATACCCCGTTTACACTACCCTTGAAAAACCGTGCAGAGATCGGTCCGAGCTCAGTAACTGAGATAACTTATCGTGTGTAAATAGAAA
>NW_015151270.1:170044-176564 GCF_000732505.1 Cyprinodon variegatus | reverse complement strand
TGATCGGTTTTTCAAGGGTAGTGTAAATGGGGGTAAATAGAAACTGGAGCTCCTTCTCCTGTTCCTACCTACTATTCCTTCGCCTTTTGCGAGGTCAACAGAACTCTATCCTAGAAGAGATATGCGGACAGCCTTTAGACTAACCAATGTCGTTACGTGTTGGAAGTGCAAATAAAGGATGCTGGTCCAATTGGAACTACAGCCTTCTGAAAGAGAACTACAGTATCCATGTTACACTAATGTACCAAGCGGCTAAAGCTCTGCATTATAAAACCAAGTATGTATTTTCTTTGTTAAACTCCATGAGGTGGACTGTGCCTATACGTTCTGTGACTTGTAATGCCACAGCCATATTGTTAATTCTGAACATTGTTGGAACAGGGTGCAGGTTTGCTGTGCTCCCAAAGCTATAAAGCCTTGGCACCCCCACCTCTCTTTCTCCTGCCCGTGGAAGCTCCCCAAACACAGCCACAATGGGAGAGGACCATCTTAACGAGAGACCTGGAACCAGAAAACTCTGACAGTCTGAAAGTTACTTTATTACATATCAAATAGCATAAAGTTATAATACACCCAAAGGATTGTGAGCAACAGTGTAGCTAGTGGACAGGAACCTCAGGAGGTCCCTATGCTAAATTAACAATGACAATCCACTAGAGCATTGGCTACTGTAGATACTTAGAACAGATCAACATGTGGATGCACCATCATTTTCTTTAAATAAATAAAAACAAAACTTCTTTGGACTAAAGGTGCACTAGACCAGCTTCAGTTACAACAGCTAACTACTGATTGTGGCTCAAATCTTGGTGTCATGATGACTCAGACCTCAATTCAGACGGAGGGACAGGGTGCAACAAATATTGTTTTTTTAATTGGCCAAAATTTGGAATTGCATCCATAAATACATTTTATGCCAAAATTGAAAGATGTCCAATAGCTTCGATAAGATGTTTATAAAGGTGGCGGTGCGCCCAAAGAAAATGGCCATATCGCTTCACCTGCTTTGATTATGGTAGAGTATTAAAAAAAAGCACCGTTGTAGGTAATTCTGCTTTCCGTTTTAATTTATAATGGATGACCATCCATACTCTTTACCCATTGAGAGGGAAGAGAAAGAAACCAAGAAAATAAATGAATTACCAGGAGAAAACAAGAGTCTACGTTGTGGTAGTTTTTACCAGGTGGAGATGATTCATGTGGGAACAAGGCTTCCAAAGGGACACTGAGGTTGCAGACTTTTGGCTGGACAGGTAAGTCAGTTCTACATAACTGTGAATTTTATTTTGATTTCCAATTTAATGACATCATCTGCACCATGGTGAACCCCACCCTGGACCTGCTGCAGTTTGTGTATCGACCCAACATCGGTGTAGAGGACGCCATCATCTACCCCCTGCAGCGGGAGCTCACCAACCTGGAGACTGCTGGGAGCACTGTGAGAGTCATGTTGCTGAGGGGGAAGCTGGGGGACGATGGAGTGGACAAACATTTGGCTTCCTGGACCATCAACTACCTCGCTGACCGCCCTCAGTACCTGCGGCTGCACGACTGTGGGCTGTGTTTCTGAGGATAACGAGCTCGGTCATCATGGTCTTTGTGGACTGGTGTGAGATCAACCACCTGTGTTTAAACACCAGTAAGACCAAATAGATGGTGATCCACTTCAGGAGAAGACCCCCATCTCACTCTGCTGTGAACATCCAGGGGCAGGACAAAGAAACTAAGTTTGAACTACCTGGGTGTTCACATCAACAATAAACTGAAATGGACTCATAAAACCAATGACCTGTACAAGAAGGGCTAGAGCCGCCTCCGACTCCTGAGGAGGCTGAGGCCCTTTGGAGTGAGCAGGCCCCTGCTAAAACCTTTCTATGACTTTGTAGTGGAATCAGCCCTCTTCTACGCTGTTGTCTGCAGGGCCCCTGGCAGTGCAGAGCAGGACAGAAAGAGTCTGAACAAACTGGTGAGAAAAGCCACTTCTATCCTAACAATCGGCATTTGGCTCCTTTCCGACTGGCAAAAAAAAAGTTTGGTCTAACCTCTAGCTGGCCAGCTGTGTTGCCTCTGTCCCTGCATGACTGTGTGTAAGGTGACATCATCACGCTGTGTTAGCATCGATGATGTCACCAGTGCGACAGAAATCATAAAAGTAAACAATGGAGAGCAAAATGGAAGGAAGCAAGGGCTTAGCCAGTGTGCTTTATGGTTTTGCTGTAATATCTGTCCAAATCTGTCTTAAGGGAAAAGTCCGGTCATATTCAGAATTCAGACTTCTGAAAGTACTTTAAATATGAAATTATTACATACTGTTCAATAAATGACAAGTGTTTTTAATTAAAATGTATTTATTAAGAGTTAATTAAGATTGCTTTACTGGAGAGATCCATGTTTGTCAAAGAACACTACTGCCACCTACTGGTTAGTGACGTCACGGTGCGGTATCGGCTGTTGATCAAGTCCCAGTGCTGTATCTGACTAACCAAAATAAACATGGCAGCACAGGAGGTTGTTCACAAACCTGCTGCTATCACATCTGTTTTATCAAAATCCATGATTTCATCATTGATAGAGGAACAGCAAGAGCATAACGCTGTAAGTTCTTGTGGTTTCTCAGGGCATCTGCTTCTATTTCATTTGTTACCATGATTGGCTAAAACCAAACTTAGGCCCAATTTGCTTGTAAGGTTCTCTTGAATGTCCCTCCTGCCCTAAACAGATTTTGTCATTATCTCACCTGCCTTTCTCCACCAAGTTCTCTTTACCATTCATCTGATCCACCTGCTTCAGTCTCTATTTAACCAGCCTTCAATCAGTCATCAGTGCCAGATTATTCAACCCTTTGTTGAGAGTTCTCTAGGATTCCTGTATGTTCTGATTGCCTTATCCTGACCCGTTCTGCCTCTGGACGTCGGAGACTGCCTGTCCCTATTCTGATCTGTTTGCCTGACCTGTTCTACTTGGTTCTGATCTCCAGTCTCTCCCCTAAACTCTCAGACACCAGCGCCTGGGACTCTCTGGGTGGCGTCTCATTGCCATCTTACCAGCTAGAACCAACCTCATCCTCTGGGCTGGGACTGAACTTTAAGACCAGGTTAGTGACTCACACGTTCATTATCATCCTCCTCCAGACAGATGTGGTCTCTAACCTGTGTTCTCCTTAGCAGAGGTTCCTGCATTTGATGCTGTTCCTTTCAAATAAACACTTTGTTAAATCTAATTGTCTCTCTGCCTCGAACACTAAGTCCTTTTATTCTGAGCTTGACAGATTCAGTCACAACAGTCCCAAATAATACTATAAAGAACTAAATCTCTGGCTCGCTAGGTTAGAAGTAGTTATGAGTTTGTAGAAGAAACAGAAGATTAATCCCTCTTCTTTTTAGGCTGCATATAACGGGCCACTGTCTAGGTAAAGTGGTGTGTTTGAGTTTCCTTCCTGTGCAGGAAGTAGGTGGGCGGGGCTTACAAATACAGAACACCACATGAGGAGGAGAACAGCCTCTACTGAATAAACCAGCTGGAAAAATACAACTTTTTTGGTGTTTAGTACATTTAACATGAAAAGGCAGATAAATATTATAATTTATAATACATTTGTTTAAATATTTGTATGCAGTGTTTTGTTTTGTATGGAGGATAATAATCCATATAGATTAGAATTATTAAACATATTTTTTTTCTACACTAGTAAATCATTTATATACAATTTGACATCATTTACATAATAAGTTAATTTAAAAAAATGTGAGGAGTCACTCGAAAGCTGAACACTAACTAATCCAAAGAATCGGAAGTCTGAAAAAATTACACAAAGTACCCTTTGCAGCTTTCTTTGTTTATGTAGAAAAACGGTCCAAAGACAGTTTGGAAATGGCCTTAGGGCTCAACCGTTTCAGCTCTAAGCTCATTGCTGATATGTTTCCATGTTGCTGTTGTGTGAAAACACACCTGAACGCTCCAGGGCAGCAAACTGTCAGAACTCTGGCTTTTACTGAGCTGCTTACGCAGATGACGACCAGTTAATCAAACCATACTGACTGTTTGGGTGTTTTTAAACAGAAGAAATTTAAAAGCAATCACAACTGAAACAAAACCTGCTGCAAAAAGATGCAAACAGTACGTAGTTTGTCTTTTTTCTAATATAAAAGCACCAAAAAAGTAATTGTGAAATAAAAACAAAAAAATATTAAAAACAAGGGGAGAGTTTAGTTGTTTTTTTAACTTGATTTCATATTTGTGAAATACTTAATGATGTTTTGTTTATTTTTGTTCACTTAAGTTTAAATCTAATTGATTTTAGAACCAATCATATTTTTTTTACGTTATATTGTGATAAAACACTAAACAATGCTGTACTTCCATTCCAACGTCATCGTATTCATCCATTCTCTCTTTGTTTTTAGCTATTTTTTCATACTGAGGACATTTAGCTCTAACATTTTGTGCTTCATTATATCAGGATGAGAAGCAGCTGCATCTAAATGAAGAATTAGCTCAGAAACACAGCTTCTCAACAATGCCTTCAAAATAACAGCCTCTGCTGCTGGAAATGATTCTCCGTCTTTTCTTCCTCTCTGCTCTCCACCACACGGATCCAGCCCCACACACACACACACACACACACACACCCTCACACACACATCCTCTGAGCAGCATCAGCCCCCCCTCCTCCTCCTGCTCCCTCTCCTCTTTGCTGTGCTGCTTCTATAATTCAAATTCTGTCATGCTTGTTCCAGACTGCTGGCTCCAGCCCCCACCACCACCACCGCCTGCCTCCCTTCCTCCATCCCCCTCCTCTTTCTCTCCTAGAGAAGAAAAAGCGTTTGAGAAAAAGAGTTCTTTGAGGGACAAAGCTGACAGAACCTCACACAGACAAATACAGCAGCACCAACTAAACGGCAAATGTGGAAAAAGGACGTGCAAGCTGTGCACCACCATCTCTCTCTCTCTCCGTCTCTCTCTCATTAGTCCAATTTTTTGCATCTTTCTTCATCCCTGATTTAAGTGGAGGAGAAGATTGCATTCCTGGATCGCTTTAATTACCCACTTAAAAAGGTACTCTACCAGTTTAAAGTGGCGCTTCCGTGCGGTCACAGAGACAGGGATCAATTAGGAATGATCAAACACATCCCACACTTCCCACAATGCAGCAGGGGGTGTTAACACTAACTTATCATCTCTGGATATGTATTAGATGGATGTCATAGATGAGCTGCTTTAGCTTAGCTATGACCAGGAGTTCTTTGCACATATTCTTAATGTTTGCAGGTTTATTTAGGGCTCTAGCATTAAAACCCAAATTATGATCAAATCTGCATGAATTAGTCTGCATGTAGGGGGCAGTAACGAGCTCCTCCACACATGAAAAGCTCGAGGATCCAACTCTCAACCTTTCGGGTCATAAAGCAGCCTAAACTTCCCTTGCTCTTTATTCATTCTACTGGATGAACGGGAATTCATAATTTTTTGTTTAAATGGATTTGCTTCTTTCTTGCTTTATAGATTATAGGTATTAAAGTTTATTCCTCAGGTATAAATATAAATCCTACTATTTAAAAACACTTCTATAGCAGTTACAGTCTCAACATAAGCTTTATACTCAAGTAAAAGTAAAATTTTTAAAACTAATTAAAGTATAAAAGTAAAAGTAAGGTAGGTACAAATGTTAAGGACAGAAGATGTTAAAGGAACATTTTTCTACAATTCTGGATGATACTTTCCTTATACTTAAGTTTCCTTGTTTTCATTCGTAATGCTAACAGTGTCAAATTTATCTTTACATCATATTGGAAAACTATTTATTTTGGTATGCGGTCAGCAACAAGTTGGGGCAGCACCAACCAAGAAATTTTCTGGATGAAACAAATTATTTCGATGTTGTTGTTTTTTTAAATACCAACAGATCATAACGAAAATGAGCTTAAATTACAGAAAACTAACAAGTCTGTTTTTAAAATGTAAGGAGTAGAAAGTAGAGACAATGCAAAACATGTAAGGGAAAGAAGTTAACAAGTTGTCTAAAACATAATTACTCCAGGAAAGTGTAGATATCCATAATTTCTACTTAAGTAAGGTAGCAAAGTATTTGTACTTTGATTCTTAACACCTCTGTTCATAACATAACATAATGGGTTTGTCACACTGGCTTCAAAGTGAATCCAGCTTTTGTGATAGACCCCAAACCATGTTCCTTTTTCTGAGGTAAAGGTTGGTAAATGTGTGGAATCTGAGGAAAGTCAGACCTCTGTCACACTGATATACATCAATATATCATCAACATAACCTACATTTAGTAAGCCTTAAGCTTTAGCATCTCAGCCTATAAAGATCCACTTAGAAATTCAATTCAGTTTATTTCTATAGTGTTAATTCACAACACATGTCATCTTAAGGCGCTTTACAGTTCAACCAGATCATACAGTTAAATTGATTCAAAATTTTCTATCTAAGGAAAACCAGCTGATTGCATCGACTCATTGACTCTTCAGCAATCCCTCACACTAAGCATGCTTGTAGCGAC
>NW_015151270.1:169383-169797 GCF_000732505.1 Cyprinodon variegatus | reverse complement strand
TATGTTTCCAAAATGGGTAGGATTCCCGTAAGGCTGTGGAGCGCCATGTTTTCTCCAGTTTCCTAGCATTTTGTTTCAGGGTGTGCAGTTCTACATTAAACCAGGGAGCCAGCTTTCTATTTTTAAGGTTATCTTTTAATGAAATAGGCATTAAGGACAGTCAGAGTCCATCAAACTGACCAAACACATAACAGATGTGGAGATAAACACTGAAATAAAGTTTATTTTAACAAATGTTGCATGTAGAAAGTCTCTCCTAGTCACAGTGCTGTAAAAACACTGGTACTGCCATGAATGCTACGAGTAGTTAAACTCTGTTGCCATAGATTTAAATCAGACAGCAATAAACTCAGGTTCTAAATAATCTAAACCTAACTAAACTTAAACCAACTAACTGGTTATTCTACCCAGAAA
>NW_015151270.1:157265-167668 GCF_000732505.1 Cyprinodon variegatus | reverse complement strand
CCTCCACAAGACTGGAAAGGACTATGGGTGAATTGCCAAGCAGCTTGGTGAAACAAGGTCCACTGTTGGAGCAATCATTAGAAAATGGAAGAAGCTAAACATGACTGTCTATCCCACTCGGACTGGGGCTCCATGCAAGATCTCACCTCGTAGGGCCTGAATGATGCTAAGAAAGGTGAGAAATCAACCCAGAACTACACGAGAGGAGCTGGCCCCTGACCTGAAAAGAGCTGGGACCACCGTTTCCATGGTTACTGTTGGTAATACACTAAGACGTTGTGGTTTGAAATCCTGCATGGCTTGGAAGGTTCCCCTGCTTAAACAGCACATGTCAAGGCCCGCTTTAAGTTTGCCAATTAGCATTTGGATGATCCAGATGAGTCATGGGAGAAAGTCATGGGGTCAGATGAGACAAAAATAGAACTTTTTGGTTATAATTCCACTAACCGTGTTTAAGTACCATCCCAGGAACACTATCCCTACTGTGAAGCATGGGGGTGGTAGAATCATGCTTTGGGCCTGTTTTTCTGCACATGGGACAGGGTGACTGCACTGTATTAAGGAGAGGATGAGCGGGGCCATGTACTGCTAAATTTTAAATAAATAAATTGAACATTATTGATCTCACATTGGAGAAATGTATCTCTGCATTTAACCCATCCCCTTGGGGAGCAGTGGGCTGCCATTGTGCGGCGCCCAGGGAGCAGTGTGGGGTTAAGGGTCATGCTCAGGGACCCAGAGTGGCAGACTGGGGGTGTGGGGGATCTTTGGAGGGAGCTCAAACTCTGTTTCTCCCAGGAACCTGACTTTTCTAGAGAAGATCTACCGGGAGGAGTGGGCCAAAATCCCTCCTGCAGTGTGTGCAAACCTGGTGAAAAACTACAGGAAAAAATTTGACCTCTGTTATTGCAAACAAAGGCTACTGTACCGAAATTTGCAGCTGTATCATACAAATAAATAGTTTCAAAAAATCACACATTGTGCTTTCTGGATTATTTATTTATTTTTTTTATTATGTCTCTCACAGTGGACATGCACCTATGATGACAATTCCAGACCCCTCCATGGTTTTTAAGAGGGAGAACTTGCAAAATAGCACTTTTCCTCAATGTTGTTGGGATCTGGAGTTTTGTCCACTTTCTCCACCAGAGGGCGCACGAGATCTCCTGGGGGCATGAGCTGACTGCTACACCTGTCTTCAATCTGCCAATCAGGAGACTCCTTCTTAAGGAGGCAGAGACTGACACTCCAGTGCCAGAGTGTTAGCCAGTAATGGTAAAGCTAGACCTGAGCCAACCTGCCTGATCTTATCTCTGTGTTTTGTGTGAACCTGCCTGATCCAGTTCTCTCTCTCTGCCTACAGAACCTGACCTGTCTGAAAACCTGAAACCGGGAAAATGACTCAGTCTGGAATCTGCCTGCCTGCATTCGGTCAGTCTCTGCCTGCCGACAAACCTCTGGACCCTCAGGGTTACCCCCCTCCTGCTGATCTGACCCGCCCCAGAGCAGGTATTAACTCAATCACCTGACAAACTACTGGATCCCTGGAAATCCCCTAACCTCTCTGTTCTCCTTAGTGGTGATCCTCCCGTGACCAGTCGGACCAACCCAGTTCCAGTGCACATTTGAAAACTCTGTGAATAAATCTTTGAACTTTTTCTCTGTCTCCTGAGTGTTCTCTGCATGTGGGTTAGACATCTCAACCCCATCATGACAACTGTATGCTTATTGACGTTATAACATTAAGAACGAGTTGTTTAAATATACATAGGTGGTGGTGCATCCAATGGAAGACACCTTGTTTTGTCCCCATCTTTGAATATGGTAGCCGAAAAGGGGACACACTGGTTGACCTCAGGACTCANTGTTGGAGCAATCATTAGAAAATGGAAGAAGCTAAACATGACTGTCTATCCCACTCGGACTGGGGCTCCATGCAAGATCTCACCTCGTAGGGCCTCAATGATCCTAAGAAAGGTGAGAAATCAACCCAGAAGTACATGGGACGAGCTGGTCGATGACCTAAGAAGAGCTGGGACCCCCGTTTCTATGGTTACTGTTGGTAATACACTAAGACGTCATGGTTTGAAATCCTGCATGGCTTGGAAGGTTCCCCTGCTTAAACCCTCACATTTCAAAGTCCGCCTTAAGTTTGCCAGTTAGCATTTGGATGATCCAGATGAGTCATCGGAGAAAGTCATGGGGTCAGATGAGACCAAAATATAACTTTTTTGGTCATAATTCCACTAACTGTGATTGGAGGGAGAAGAATAATGAGTACTATCCCAAGAACACTATCCCTACTGTGAAGCATGGGGGTGGTAGAATCATGCTTTGACCCTGTTTTTCTGCACATGGGACAGGGCGACTGCACTGTATTAAGGAGAGGATGACCAGCACCATGTACTGCTAAATTTTGGGGGAACATCCTCCTTCCCTCAGTTAGAGCATTGAAGATGGAAGGAGGCTGGGTCTTCCAACATGACAATGACCTGAAGCCCACAGCCAGGATAACCAAGGAGTGACTCTGGAAGAAGCATATCAAGGTTCTGACAGGGCCTAGCCAGTCTCCAGACCTAAACCCAATAGAGAATCTTTGGAGGGAGCTCAAACTCTGTTTCTCCCGGAACCTGACTTTTCTAGAGAAGATCTACATGGAGGAGTGGGCCAAAATCCCTCCTGCAGTGTGTGCAAACCTGCTGAAAAACTACAGGAAAAATTTGACCTCTGTTATTGCAAACAAAGGCTACTGTACTGAAATTTGCAGCTGTATCATACAAATAAATAGTTTCAAAAGATCACACATTGTGATTTCTGGATTATTATTATTATTTTTTTTGATTATGTCTCTCACAGTGGACATGCACCTATGATGACAATTCCAGACCCCTCCATGGTTTCTAAGAGGTAGAACTTGCAAAATAGCACTTTTCCTCACTGTATGCTTATTGACGTTATGACGTTAAGAACGAGTTGTTTAAATATACACAGGTGGTGGTGCATCCAATGGAAGACACCTTGTTTTGTCCCCATCTTTGAATATGGTAGCCGAAAAGGGGACACATTGGTTGACCTCAGGACTCAATTATGCTTGAAAAATGTAGGTTCCTGGCAGATATGAGATGCTCTGACATGTCTGCAGCATTAATACTGGAAAGATGCATGGATGGATGGATCAATAGAAACTTTAGGCTTCAACACATTGAGGATTTTTTTGCAATCTAAAATATTAAAACAAAACAAATCTGTCAGGGTTTACTTTCTCACTGCCCTGCAGCTATGAAAGGGCTCACCTGTGTTCCTCTGGTAGCTGCTGCAGGATGAAACATCACCAGCTCAGTGGTTGCCTGGATACAGATCTTCCATGGAAATTGTGAGGACATGTGGAGACTGTAGCTGTGTCTGTCTCTCTGCTGCTCCACCTGCCCTTCAGAGTTATTCTTCTCTTTACTAATAATTAAGTTCATTTTAACAGCGGCTGACTTGAGTTTGCTCCAATTTATCTGCTGCCAAACATCTTCAAACATATCCAGAGACTGCATATGTTATTACTGCATCACCCAGGTATGGATCAGACTATTAGTTATTTTCCAACTCATTAATCTGTTTAAATTAGTGATCAAATTAACTGAAGGTTTGGAGATGTTTTGGTAGAGATTCAAGCTTTTCTGATTTTATTTTTAAATTCTTTAACAGAGTTCTTCAACCTTCCAGCCATAAATATCTACGTGATTTTATTGGATTTTACGTAACAGGTCTATTGCATAATTATGTAGCAGAAGAAACATTTTGTTTGGTTATAAAACAAATACAAAAAAGGTGATGCATGTGAACTTTAGAGAAACCTTTTCACCTGCAGGTCCGGTTGAAGGTTTTCAGTGTTTGTTTCTAACAGCTTCAAACATCAGACCATATTTCAGAAAAGAACCACCATCCTACCCTGAGTAGTAACCGGATTCTCTGAGTAGTTCTACCTTCTCTCCCCTAGATTCATATCACCTAGTTCAGATCAGGTGATATCAATCTGGTAACTAAACTCAACATCTAATCAAGAAGCCTTCATCAATGGATAGCAGATAAAGAGATTCAACGTGGAAACTGACAGCTCAGTTTGTTAAAAAACCGCAGAGCAAAGGGAATGAGGAAGAAAAGTGGGCGGAGTCATTCAAAGGATCCCTCTCTTCTCATTGGTTCCTATAACCATGAGGCGTTGAAACCAACTAAGTAGTCAGAGGAGCAGGTTACTTTGCATTTTGACATATTCTAGTTTATTCATCCACACTTAAACTGATACAATTTATTTATAAATAAAGATTTTTAAATCAAATTTCTTCCTAATCTTTCTGGTAAGGAGCAAAGTCACAGGAATGGTTTTTGGCCTTGGATGGCAGTGGGTGTGAGGAGGAAGGTTGGAGATCCTGAAGGCCTGAGGTGGAAAACTGAGGCGGAGGAATGGGAAGGCAGTTCACCGTGCCAGACACAACCGAACAACGCTAAACTAGTACTAATTCAACAGTTGGGCTCGGCTCCGATAGTTTTTCTGTATTTGCACAGATTTAATATTTTCAAATTTCTCTTTTTTGTATTGAGTTTTATAATTGGCATTCTTTTCAAATAGTGTTTAAGAGATCAGCTTCTCTTTACTGGGGTGGCCTTTCCTCTGAACTGAGCAGCATTTCTATTGGTCTGCATGTACGCCAGAAACAACGTTTTCATCGGACAAGAACAAGAGTTTGTATTGGGCTCTCTGTACACTGGAAAAAAATCAAAATTCATCATTTTTTCTTAAAATAAGTGCATTTGTTCTTGGATTGAGGAGGTAAAAGAGACATTTTGCCAATAGAATAAGAAAATTTACATTTAAAATAAGAAAATACAATTGCATTCTTATTTCAAGTGCATTTTATCTATTTTATAGGAATAGTACACCCAAAACATGATTAGCCTTCATTTTCTACACACCCCCATGCTGAACAACACTCTGGAGCACTTTTTTGATATCTCAAATGCATCTGGAGATCTGGGAGGCTTCTTGCTGTCTGCTGACATTCAAATAATGGAGGTTTATGGCGCCCGAGGCAGAAAGGTCCATAAAAGTCCACAGAAAACGTGTCAATATTCCTCCATACTGCTCGTCCAATGTATTCCAAGTGTCCTGAGTGGGTAGCGTCCATAATTTACTCGAAACGAAGTCATTTAGAATGTTTTTAGAGCATAAACAGTAGTGTATAGGATTTCCTAAAAGCACGTTCCCGAGTCTACGGAAACCGCGGCAGACCAAACCAGATGAAAGTGCGCATTCAGCTCAGCAAAGAACTCATGCTCTTCCTCAACACTGAAGTCCTCAGACATTTTTCTTTCGTTGTTTCTTTCTTTGCACAGGTAAACAGCACATTTCTTCTTCTACGCTTGCATTATCGGCAGAGCAGACGCTGAATGGCCTATGTTGGTGATAGACGGGCCAAATAAACCAATCAGATCAACGAAGCATATGACGTACTAACAGAGCGACGACGGAAACACAACCACAAGCCAGGCTACTCTTGCCGAAACCAGTCGGGAGAAGAGCAAAAACATCTTTTCCTCTGAGAAAAGCCTCCAGAGCAGTGTTTTGCTCTTCTTTCAGTAAAGAAATACTCTGTAATTCCGATAAAACTTGCTCGATAGCCACGCTAACGCTAGTTTCATCGGCTGAAGCCGCCATGTTCTTTAGACTGAACTGTCGCGCTTCTCGTTGCGTCACACCTCAACCCGCCTCAAAGCCAACGCTGATTGGACGTTCGTTTGGTGAACGGCTCCACATTTTCTTCAACAGAGAGTCTCCAGACTGATCTGCGAGTGAAACCTTGAAAGCTCGCGAGATCAGGATGGTCTCACGAGGCTAGGCTGATGGACCTACTGTTACTCCACCCGAACGCTTTCATCACTACAAAAAATTTTAATCTCAATAAGTAATTTTTTCTTGTACTGAGTGAGACACTTTGCCAATGGAACAAGACAATTTACATTTAAAATAAGAAAAAAATATTTTACTGTCTTATTTAGGTGCATATTATCTAATTATCATATTATAAAAGTAAAAATTCTCATTCCATTGGCAAATCATTTGATTTACCTGCTCAAATTAAGGATAAAAACACAAAATTTAAGAATTTTTTTTACTTATTTCTAGATTGTTTTTGTAGTGATTAGTTTTTGTATTTTCCAAAAATGAGCTCAAACATATATTTATTGAATGCTTTCCTATTGTTGGGAAAACAAGAGAACCATAACACACTGATATTTATATTTATAGATAGTTCGAGAGATGTCTTTTAGTGTTTAGTATATATATATATATATATATATATATATATATATATATATATATATATATATATATATATATATATATATAGGGCCCAAAAACATTAATGTAAAAAAATGTAACAAATAACAGCTGATTCTGATGCCAAAATCAATATATCATGCATCCTTAGAAGTACAATTTCAATACCATCCATCCATCCAGAAAAATATGGATATGCTGCATTTAATTACAGCATAGCATTTTTTTTTTCTTGTAAACTTTCTGGTAAACTTGGAGATATATTTTATTGCATGTTGCATATCCCAGTAAATCTGTCTCACCTTTAAATCTGCAGCTCTCCCTACTTCTCTCTGTGCCCTATTTAAAAAAGATTTATGAACCTCTTTAGTAATATAATGATGCCAGAAACTAAATTTCAAGATGTGTAGAAGCTCTGCAGCCTGATTCTATCTGTACAATTAGAAAACATGTTAATATTAACCTGTAACTGAGAGTCATGGTCCTCTGACAGGCCCAACAAGTAAAGAAGAACAAACTATGTTTTCTCAGGCTTCTTGCATTATAATACTAATTTGTATAAACTTACAATCTTTTGCTGTTTTTAGCTGAAAAAGCTCCGTATATCTATCTTTTTGGTGGCCTCTCTAATGTTTTTAACCACCTCGTCTCTGTCAGGAATCCAGTTTGTGTGGTCTGTTTTGGTGTTTCCTTTCCTTCTCCACCAGGTGGTGCTCCGTCCTCATTGGGTCTCCCTGCACACCTGCAGCTCATTGCCTCATTACCTGTGGAGGGTTCTTAAGCTACTGACTGCCACTACCTGGACGCCAGAGTGTTTGCCAATACAGGGTACTCTAGCCATGCTTAGTTTAGCAGAGTCTAACCTGAATTTTTGTTTGCCAGTTTTAGATACTCTAGCCAAGCTGAGTTTTTGTTGACTTAAACTGAGTTTTTGTCAAGATGACTCTTAACTTTGTTCTTGTCTTGCCTCTCGGCAGGAAGTCATATTACAAACTGGATTTGTTCGGTCCTTCTCTCTCTGGAAGGTTCAACTGAGCTTCTAACTGAGCTGGGGTTCCAAACAGGAAGTTTGGATCCACTTTCTCCAAGAGGTCGTTTGAGCTTCACACCGAGCAAAGTTTTCATCTGCACCGCAGCCCGTTCAAGTACCGCAGGAAATCTGAGTGGCAGTCAGCTTCTCCGTTCACTCCAAACAGGAAGTTTGGATCCACTTTCCCCTAAAGGTCATTTGAGCTTCACGCCAAGCAAGGGTGGCAGTCAGCTTCTCCGTTCACCTAGGAACAACCGCAGTCTGAGTAAACCCCGTCCGCCCAACACCAAACAAGACAATCACTGGAACCTCCCCTTACAGACTGGATTCCATAAAGGACACCTTTTCCTGGAGAAGTGAGTCTGGAACCCATTCCTCCAATTCAAACCAAAGATTCAAATTTCCCACTGAGCCTGAACTAACCACACTGTCTTCCCCTCACCTTTCGGTTCCGGTTTGACAGTGTTCAGAACAACACTGGATTCATCACATTATTCCTAATAAACCTGTTAAACTTTTCCCTGGTCTCTCTGTTTGGTCTTCTGCATTTTGGGTCAGACCTTTAATTAAATCATGACAGTCTCCTGACTTTTAACATCTATGGAAGTAGCTGGTGGTTAAATGCACTGAGTGCTGCTGTGTGTCTCTTCTCCAACCACAGAGCTCCTACGCAGTGAAATGCAACCATAAATCAGAAGTCTCAAAGCGACGGACCGATGATGTTACACCAAGAGGCGTGAGAGAGGAGAACAAATATGGACTCAAAACCCTCTGAACACAGAAAGCTGCACCCGACCTCTGTTACCTTTGGCTAAAGTAAATGAGCGGAAAGGGGAGGAAATGATTGGTGGGGACTGTCCACACCAGTCCTTCAGAAAGTAACGCCTGTGTTTTATGGAATGTTGCTTATCTTTGGGGAACATCTATGATATCGGGCCAATTCAACATGAGGAATTTCCCAGGTTTATGGTCAGAAAGCTCCCGATCCCCCTTAACACTCCATAAGGCGGGATTATCTCCATGATTATCAGGGCCTCTTGGATGGGAAGATCGTGGCAGAAATGATCTTTTCCCTGTGAATTCCCAAACAGACACTTTTATGGTCTCCTCTGAGAAACTACTTACTTCTTTATTTTCCTTTAAGAAGATCAGTTTTTTTAGGAGTCCAAGACATAGTTGTGCAGCTCCTCCAGAGGTACTACAGGCCTATTCTACATTAAACTGAACCATTTCTTCTGGGTCACTTTTCACCTTCTGATCAACAGCCTAACATCGGCGGAGACCTCGCTCTGAAACCATAGCATCCGAACATTTCCACCACTTAACATCTTCCACCATCGTCTTAATTAGCCATAGAGCATTTGTCATTATAATAAAGCTTTCTAATCACTAATGAATTCAGGTTTTTGCTTATGAACATCAGACATTTGAATCATTGTCTCTGTCCAGCAGCTGTCGAGACACAACACTGTCTGTCCTGACTCAGTATGGGAATGTTTTGCTTCTCAGGCAGTTTGACGGGTAACCTGATACACAAAGTCTTGCACAAGCTAAAATATGCTCTCACAATGGAGCCTAGACACTGTAGTCTGGCAATGATAATGAAAACGCAGACGGCTTCTTTGTAAGTCTGTGTCAGATATTCCCAAAATGGAAAGGAAAATACCCACATGAAAATAAAATAAAAACAGTTTTTGGGAACTGGAGATCAAGAAATCAAGATGTTCATTTTTTTTTACATAACAACCAAACCATGATAACATTTTCTTCTAGCAGACTTCAGTGGTAAATCTGGGAAATTTCTGTATGCAGTTTAATATTTTAAATGACAAATATATAATTTTGATTGATTAAACCGAGTGAAATATTTTGAGCCTTTATTTCTTGTTGTTTTGATTAACACGACTTACAGATAATAAAACCTTAATATATCTATATAAATGTGTAATGAATCTAAACAATAAATATGTTTCATTTTCTGAAATGAGAGAAAGAAAATATTGATTTTTTTTCTATTTTTATTTGCTTTAAATAACTTGATCAGAAATAGATGGACGTTCTCATGTTGCTGCTGCCAGAAGTAGAAACACAGTAACTTGGGATCTTTGTATATTAAACATTTCTTTTTCCTTATTTTTATCTTTACATCCATATTCCCATATTTTAAGTGAAATCTATATTTCAAACCTGTAGTTTTTCAGTGATAATTTGCTTACAGCTTTATAATAAAAAGCTAATTTTCTTATTGCTCCACTCATCCCATCACATTCTGGACAAACATAAAATGGTTCCATTGTACAAATACTAGTAGAATTGATGTCATATGATATAACATCTATCACGAAAGATCTGGAAAAAAAATACATAAAATCAAAGATCTATTGTTCTATGTTATGGGATTTAAATATTTAGACAATAATTTTCTTTATTATATCTAATTTCCCTTAATATTAACCTGAATTTAGTCCATTTTAGCTCAGTTAGGGTCACCAGTATTATTTATATTTGGTAAATACCACAAAAGTGAAAAAAATCGCACTTTGACCCAAAATGGCCGACTTCCTGTGGGTTTTAGGGCATACCTCCAAGAGACTTTTTTTCATGATTTGAGGAGATCTACCTGTGTGCCGAATTTCAAATCTCTGTGACTTACAGTTTCCCCCAACTCCAGACAGTTTTATGTCAAGAAAAACTGCTCATGAAAACCGTTATACTTCAACAAGCTTGGTCAGAAATCATTTAAAAAGTTACAATTGTAGGCAAGGTATCCCGCAATGAAAACCCAAAAACATATTTCTTGGTCAAAATTATAAATATTATATATGATAAATGATTAGCTGAACTACTTTTTGTTATTCACAATTGAGTTTTATATATATATATATATGTACAGTGTTGTGCCTGAACGCGTTCATTAAACGAAAGTTCATGAACTTGTTCATATTTTGGGCGAACGTGAACTGAACGTACTGCATTACTGCCTGATGAACGTTATTGTGAACTCGTTCATTCTGGTGTCTGTGAACGGCACGCTCTCTCAGTTCA
>NW_015151270.1:152234-154845 GCF_000732505.1 Cyprinodon variegatus | reverse complement strand
AAGGTGTCAGACGCAAAACATTTCAGAAACCGTATGTATCAAATACGATACATTTGGCATTATAGGGTTAAGCTTAGCTACCTCAGGTCTTTAATGGGAGCTCAGACTGCCGAAGAACGGTGCTCAGGATCACATGACCCATTTAGTGACGGATCTTGCTCTCTCAAGTTATCAAGGTTTAGGAGTTTTCGAAACGGGCAGCTTGAACGGAGCATCATACACACCAAGTGCTGTAATTGACCTGAAAAGTTATTTTCTATTGCTGCATCTGATCATCCGCCCTAACCCCTAAATCCCTCAATCACTTTATAGAGCGGGGTCTATATAGACGACTTTATAGTGAACTTAGTTAACTGACATTTCGCACAGATGATCACTACTTTTCACTCCCTGTTGGTCAAGTAAATCCGCCTCACCGAACAATGCCTGCGCCATATTTGTTATTTGTTGCCGCAGTCACTACCTGACAGCGGTCTCTCTCGCAAAGCAATCTGGGATATATCTTCTTATCTAGTTGTTGCGGCCTGAAAATTGTGAACATCAATAGTGATGATCACTTCTTTTCAAGGTGCATTGTGGGAAATTTCAGGTCCACTACCTTTTCATCCACTAGACCTTCGGACACTCATCTAAAATGGCGTAACCACTATATAGGGCCCTATATAGTGGCTAGGGCGTGCAATCAGACACAGCCTATATCTCAAACTAAGCTAATAGTTTTGTAAGAAATTACACGGTGCTGCTTTAAGATCAAATTAAGACCCTTCAAGTCTGGGAACCACTGGTCTAAAAGACAGCCATACCAAATTACAACACATCCAGCTAGCCAGTGTGTACATACTGATACCACCCAAGATAATTAACAGGTATATTGGCGATTAGGATCGTCCCTAATTGGAGAAACAGAGCAGAAGAGAGCAAAACATTAGCCCAATCTGATGCACCGAAATGTGTCATTCAATCCTTCCTATTCTTGTTTTCTTCTTCACACATGTCAGGGAATAATAGTATGTCTGTTCTGAACAGATTTGATGTATTCGAACTGGACCGTTGGAACCGTTTCTGAATTAAACCAACAGCAGCCCTCATTCAGAAACAGAAGGCAAAGAAAGAGAAGCAGACAAAGCTGGAGGGCTGTGAGCAGAATGTTTCCCTGCTCCCCTCCCTCCACCTCAGTTAGCTGGAGACACCCAGAAAACACAAAAAAAATGGAGGCAAAACGAAGCCACACAAAGGCAGCGCTCGCTTTCTCCACCGCCAGCTCACTAATCGGCGTCTTTGCTGTGCTCCATGCATGCCTGTCGCCCGTTACACGGCAGCATTGCCATGGAGACCGGGGTCTGAGTAATCATTTGTGCAATGACCCCTATTCTCCAGAGGGAAGACGAGGGGGGAGGATGGAATGAAAACAGAGCCGGCTGAGGAAGGGAGGAGGAGGAGGAGGAAGAGGAGGAGGAGGAAGAGGGGAGCAGCTCAGCAAAGCAGCAGGGACCCAGACTGAAAAAAGAAAACAGATTTTCTTTCTAGAGGCAGCAGGGAAGGATGATTTTCTGATTTTAAACCACAAACAGAGAGTTAAACTGAAGCTCGGAGAGAGTTTTATACAAACTGGGTTTAAGGTACCGATCATGACAGGACTGGAGGGTAAATTATGGACAAAAAGAGGAAGGACAAGACAAAGGCCGCAGCAGCATTCAATACCCCCTGCATAATAGCATATGTAAACCACCAGGCTTGGCCTGCAGGTGGTGCTAGAGAGAAGTCAGAGAAAACGACCTGAAAGTTTGGTTACGGCAAATGTTCTAATGCACATTCATAATTTTAACACGAACAGAAAAGGTTAAGAGTATTAATCTTACATGTATTCATGCAGTCAGACCTTCGTCCACCGGACTGAACAGCAAAGCAAACCGCAGCGGCTCAGGGGGTCAATGAATAATAAATGGACGTCATCTTTTCTATATGTTTAGACAAGCGAAAAAAAGCAAAAAGGAAGCTGAATATTGATGGTTTGATAAACTCTGACTCAAAAGAAGAAGAAATCAGATTATTTATAGCCTATTTGTTTTATTGTAGCACAGCTGGTCCAAATATAATCATAATAATTGTAAAGTAATATTTCTCTGTTACATTGATCAAAATGTTGCAGCAGAAGCTGAAGAACAAACAGTTTGCTGCAGAAATTCAGCCTGAATCAGATTCAGTTTTGGACTTTTCTGGACTTTTACTTCCACACACTGCTCTGTTTTTGTTTGGGAGGGGTTGGGGCAGGAGATTACTGGATTTAAAAGGAACATCCCTGATTGGCTCATCACTGCATACTAAATCATTTCCTGCAAACATCAACGAACCAAAAGTAACTTGAATCTAGAGCAGGACACAATAAGGGGGGAGTGTGGTGGCCTAGTGGTTAGGGCATAGAACAGAGGTCACGGATTAGCGGAGCGTCCGGCTCCAGGCTGCGCGTGATCCAAATGAGCCAATGAGCTGTCAGTCTGGGTTGCTGCTGCTGCTACTTTTAGACACAGCAGGCAAACCTGTGGCAAGCCGGGCGATGGGAAAGAAGGAGAAGACCATGAGAAAAAGAGAGCAGAGAAAGTGTGGACTGCTG
>NW_015151270.1:143397-151499 GCF_000732505.1 Cyprinodon variegatus | reverse complement strand
GAGCTGAGGATACAAACCGGAGGTTTGGATCCACTTTTTCCTGAGGAAACGTTTGAGCTTCATACTGAGCAAGGGATTCATCTGCACAACAGTCCGTTCACGTACCGCAGGAAATCTGAGTGGCAGTCAGCCTTTGTCCGTTCATCTACAAACAACCGCATTCTGGGTAACCCTGTCTGCCCTCCTCCGTATGAGACAAACACTGGAACACATTCCTCACCTACAGGAGTCTAAGAGTCAACCTAATCTCTGGAAACGTGAGTCTGCAAACCTTTTCTCCTCTTCAAGTTGGAATCAAGAATTAATTCTCCCACTGAACCTGAACTAACCACAGTGTCCTCCCCTCACCTTTCAGTTCCAGTTGAGCAGTGTTCAGAGCAACACTGGAACCTCCACAAAACTTCTCAATAAAACTGTTAAACTTTTCCCCTTGTCTCTCTAGAATGGTTTATCTGCATGTGGGTCTGAGCTCTTGATAAAATCATGACAAAGGGAAAATTTTCTATTTTTTTTTTATTTCATTTTTTTTATAACATGGATGCATAAACACCTCATTTCATTTCAGTGTTAAATTATGTTTAAAGTAAGAGATTATAATTAAAAATGTCTAAGGACCTTTACTGGTTGTTGATCGTCTTTATTCGGACCCTGCTGATTTTTAATTGGTTACCCAGGGCATAGAGCTTGGAATCCAGAGGTTCTGAGTTTGAGCCCCACTCCCACAGACTGCCACTCTGGTTCCCTGAGCAAAGACCCTTAACCCCACACTGCTCCCCGGGTGCAGCACAATGGCAGCCCACTGCTCCCCAAGGTGGATGAGTTAAATGTAGAGAGTTAATTTTGTTACTCTGTTATTGTAACAGTGTAATGACTGCAAAAAAAAAAAAAAAATGCAGAACCCAATTTTCATCACAAGATCAACCCTGGCAGTATTGCAATGGTACAGAATGCATTTGATTGACTTTCCCGTTCCTTAATGACCACAGGGGATGTGGACCTGAGTGACCAACACGATGAAACTCAGCAGTGATGATGATGATCAGGACCAATGAGGATATTTAGGGTTTATCTCATGGTGAACTCCTGGTTTAACGGTCCTGTCTTCATGTGATAAAATCATTCGGTCTGTGCCGCCATGTTCTAAGGCTCTAAAGTTATCTAAATGAACCCAGCTGTGTATCAAGTGACAAGTCAGGCTCTGAGCTGATAAAACCAGATGTTTCACTCGGTTCTTTTTTGGGGGGATATCTGTGCAGCGTTTGGATTTAGTTCTTTGATCTACGAGACTCTTTGCTCTTCTGCACGTTTCAAACAATCCGCTCGATTTTTTATTTTATTTTTTTGTCAGACCAAAGTAAAGCAAGTCTTTGTGAGAGATGCTGGTCTGTCTCAGGTCTAGAGGATAACCAGTGGGTTTTCGGTTCGAGCCCCCGCTCCGTCTGTCTCAGTCATTGTGTCCTTGGTTAGAGGGTAAAACAGCATTGTCTGCTGCCAGGTGGTGCTGATCAAACCACAGCCTTGCTTCTGTCTCAGGGCAGCTGTGGTTAGGGTAAAGCTTAGCACAATGAGCTTGGGAATTGGTAGATAAATCAATGTAGGATAAAGTGTTTGGGGTCATATGATTTGATTATTCCGTGATATGGATTAATGGATGCTTTCACCATATCCATTTGGCATTTCTGTGTATTTCCTTTGTTCCTGTCCCCTTACCTGAGCCCCTGTGTCCACTGTGGGTGTGGCCTCTTGCTATGAGCTGGACCTCATTTGCTCCTTACCTGTGAGGCGGTTAGCTTATAGCTCTCCTTGTCTTTAATATCTTGTTGTCAATTTTAGTTGAGGCGATCAATTTGGATTCTAAAGTATGGTAATCAGTAAGGACACTTCAGCCAAAGTGCAAGTGTGCTAGAAATCACAACAATAAGTGCTGTCCGAATAGTGCTGGCAGTGAGGCTTGGTTTATGCTTGACGCATCCTCAAGGTCCACTCATTTCACATTTTACAGTTACGTCATTTTGGGCTTCCACTGCCCTCCGCTCAGACTCCGTTCAGACAGAATTTCTCCTTTGGTATGTAACACACCTAAAAGTCACAGTATTTCTTTGTTTATGAGAGAGCCTGTTTGGTCTCTTTAACACGCAATAACAGCATCTATGGGGTTTTTGGAGTTAATCAATTCTCTGAGTAACTTTATGGTTACAGAATAGAAAAAGTCTTCATAACAACAATATCCCAACAGCTACACGGGTAAAAAGAAAAAAAACATGTTCAGTAGTTTTTGAGAACATTTAATTCAAACCTTCAATATATTAAATTGTTTCACTTTGCCTCTCTCTGATAACTGAACCCTTAAATTGTCCCACATTTAGAACTAAAGCAACAAATTTAAACTAAAAAAATGTAATCATCCTTAATTTGTAATTCATATTCATCTGTAGTTAAAAACGTATTCTGGGGCTTCAAGCCTACAGTCTTCTGTTGACATAAAAAAAATGTGTTAAATAAAAAAGAAAATGCTCAAATAGCCTCGTCATGTTACATTAATCATCTTTATTATTCATTATGTACATATACAAAACGTGAAATATTTAAATGCTAAATCAACACTTTCAGCCACTAAGTGCGCTGGACCTGTAACCTCCAGGTTTAGCGCCCCTAAAGGCCACTGGCAGCACTGCACCTTAGCTAAATTAACCGGTCTACTGCTGTGTTTTGGTTCTGACATCAGACCAGTTTGGACCAGCAGATTAAAAAGTCATGGGCAGTGTCCAAATGTCCCCTCTAACCCCTAAATCCCTCAATCACTATACAGAGCGTGGACCATTAGGACAGATAATCACTAGTCTTTACTCACGTTGGTCACGTGACTTTGCCTCCCACCACATTTCATGTACCATCCGGGTTTCAATAAATAATGTAATTATAGTACTAAAATTACTAATTTCTATCCGTAACTCAATAAAGAATGCTATTGCACATCTTTAAAAATGCTGTTTACATTTTTCCACTAAACTGCTTGTCTGACGTCATGATGGGACTTGGCAGAGTAGTCCAGCAAAATATGATTAAACCAAGCTATCTGCATTGTAGCTGTAGTTTCTTTCTTTAGGTTATGCACCATATACCATAATGTTAACATGAAAGAAAAACATAAAACTCAAAAAGACAAAATTTATGTTTAAATCTAAAGCAGAAGAAGTTAGCTTGTGGAATTAGCATAGAATATATTTCCGGTGGAGATTGGGCACAGATGACTGATAAAACAGAAAGGATTTTAAGGCACTTATTTTCTCAAGAAATACATTATTAACCTTTAACTCATTATAGTTTAGTACAATTAATATTTTTGGGAGGGGAAAATATATTTAGGTCTTTTTGTAGAAATTTAAGTCAAGGGTTAGGGTTAGGTAGCCTGGGTGCCATTCTGAACTTAGTCCCGCCCACAACGTTTGAGGTCGGGAAGTTCGGTCTGGCATTACTCAATAGTAGCGCGAGTATGCTCACACAATATCAAATTGTCAGGGCGGGCTTTATACGATGATGGACAGATGATCAACAGTAACNTCAACTGAGCTTCAAGCTGAGCTGAGGATACAAACCGGAGGTTTGGATCCACTTTTTCCTGAGGAAACGTTTGAGCTTCATACTGAGCAAGGGATTCATCTGCACAACAGTCCGTTCACGTACCGCAGGAAATCTGAGTGGCAGTCAGCCTTTGTCCGTTCATCTACAAACAACCGCATTCTGGGTAACCCTGTCTGCCCTCCTCCGTATGAGACAAACACTGGAACACATTCCTCACCTACAGGAGTCTAAGAGTCAACCTAATCTCTGGAAACGTGAGTCTGCAAACCTTTTCTCCTCTTCAAGTTGGAATCAAGAATTAATTCTCCCACTGAACCTGAACTAACCACAGTGTCCTCCCCTCACCTTTCAGTTCCAGTTGAGCAGTGTTCAGAGCAACACTGGAACCTCCACAAAACTTCTCAATAAAACTGTTAAACTTTTCCCCTTGTCTCTCTAGAATGGTTTATCTGCATGTGGGTCTGAGCTCTTGATAAAATTATGACAAAGGGAAAATTTTCTATTTTTTTTTTATTTCATTTTTTTTATAACATGGATGCATAAACACCTCATTTCATTTCAGTGTTAAATTATGTTTAAAGTAAGAGATTATAATTAAAAATGTCTAAGGACCTTTACTGGTTGTTGATCGTCTTTATTCGGACCCTGCTGATTTTTAATTGGTTACCCAGGGCATAGAGCTTGGAATCCAGAGGTTCTGAGTTTGAGCCCCACTCCCACAGACTGCCACTCTGGTTCCCTGAGCAAAGACCCTTAACCCCACACTGCTCCCCGGGTGCAGCACAATGGCAGCCCACTGCTCCCCAAGGTGGATGAGTTAAATGTAGAGAGTTAATTTTGTTACTCTGTTATTGTAACAGTGTAATGACTGCAAAAAAAAAAAAAAAATGCAGAACCCAATTTTCATCACAAGATCAACCCTGGCAGTATTGCAATGGTACAGAATGCATTTGATTGACTTTCCCGTTCCTTAATGACCACAGGGGATGTGGACCTGAGTGACCAACACGATGAAACTCAGCAGTGATGATGATGATCAGGACCAATGAGGATATTTAGGGTTTATCTCATGGTGAACTCCTGGTTTAACGGTCCTGTCTTCATGTGATAAAATCATTCGGTCTGTGCCGCCATGTTCTAAGGCTCTAAAGTTATCTAAATGAACCCAGCTGTGTATCAAGTGACAAGTCAGGCTCTGAGCTGATAAAACCAGATGTTTCACTCGGTTCTTTTTTGGGGGGATATCTGTGCAGCGTTTGGATTTAGTTCTTTGATCTACGAGACTCTTTGCTCTTCTGCACGTTTCAAACAATCCGCTCGATTTTTTATTTTATTTTTTTGTCAGACCAAAGTAAAGCAAGTCTTTGTGAGAGATGCTGGTCTGTCTCAGGTCTAGAGGATAACCAGTGGGTTTTCGGTTCGAGCCCCCGCTCCGTCTGTCTCAGTCATTGTGTCCTTGGTTAGAGGGTAAAACAGCATTGTCTGCTGCCAGGTGGTGCTGATCAAACCACAGCCTTGCTTCTGTCTCAGGGCAGCTGTGGTTAGGGTAAAGCTTAGCACAATGAGCTTGGGAATTGGTAGATAAATCAATGTAGGATAAAGTGTTTGGGGTCATATGATTTGATTATTCCGTGATATGGATTAATGGATGCTTTCACCATATCCATTTGGCATTTCTGTGTATTTCCTTTGTTCCTGTCCCCTTACCTGAGCCCCTGTGTCCACTGTGGGTGTGGCCTCTTGCTATGAGCTGGACCTCATTTGCTCCTTACCTGTGAGGCGGTTAGCTTATAGCTCTCCTTGTCTTTAATGTCTGGTTGTCAATTTTAGTTGAGGCGATCAATTTGGATTCTATAGTATAGTCATTTAATATATCTCAAATTAAGCTAATAGTTTGGTCAAAAGTTATGTAGTGTTGCTTTAATGACAGACATGGGAATTTAAAACTGTTTATTTATAGTTAATTACTAAACAAATGGTGCTAATAGCACCATAACCTTTTTTATCACCAAAAAAGGACGAAGGAAAAAATGACCTGGAAGACTTTTAAAGTGTTGGTCTGTTATAGGAAACCCACCTGTAGTGAGCGGTAAACTGAAAAATGTTCTAGCAATTCCATCCGCTGAATGAGAACATGGAAACAGTGTACTGCAAGTGCAGCAATTCCTGATGCTAAATAAGTATTTTGCAACAGTAAGTAGTTTACTGAAATAAGCTGCCGCATAAATTAAAGTTGTTTAGAGCCGCAAATATTATGCAACTTTCAAATAAAACACAACTTATTTGTTTTGGGAAATATCTGCTCTAAGGAAATGTGTTACCATTTTATTAACAGTTGATTTGTCTTTAGTTTTTAACTCTTTTCCACCAAGTGTGTCATATTTGAGTTTTTGAGACTTCTACATGATCGGTGGGACACTTGTTCTTGGAAAAAGTATTTCATACAATCAGACACATTCAGAGAACAGAAAATATATATAAATGGCACAGAAATTCCTAATGCATCACAAATAACTTTAAATGGTTCTGTCAGGGTTTGGTTGAGGTTTTGAGGACCCAAATGCAGAGGCGAGGAGGCAGCAGTGAGTTCTTGAGGATTTAATTGAATAATTGAGGCAAAAATCCCAAAACCAAAAAAGAAAATACATGGAACCAAAAACCAGACAACTTCATGGGAAACTCACTTGGGGAGCCAAGAAAAGACGAGGAAGCAGCCCCGAAAAACGGCACGGGGAGAGTATATATGGGAGACTGAAAAAAGACTGGACTAATGAACTGATTGGGAGCAGGTGTGAACAGAGGATTCTAGAAGGGTGCTAGGAAAAAGGAGACCAACACAAGAGGGCAACCAAGAAATACCAGAGAACTCAAATATATCCAGAAAAACACCACAAATAAAGGAATTAAACCAATAAAACTAGAAAACAAAGAAAACATGCATCAAAGTGAAACTAAAAACTCAAAAGAAATCTTAAACAGAACCAGGACCGTGACAGGTTCAACATGTACAGAATGTTTTTTTTTTATTTCTCAGAATGTTAAATGACAACAATAGTTTTAAAGGATTTTTAAAAGTTATTTCAAATATTTCATAGTTTAGGATGTATAGGGTTAAACATAGATTTTACTTCATAGCTTATTGTTTTACTTAAAAAATAAACACATAGTTTCCAAGCTATTTTTTTTATTATTATTAGCTAAAGTGTCTAAGAATTAGATTTGTTTATATTCTATTTTCATAATTAATTGGTTCTTTATCTTTAGCCACCATAAAGAGTCATTGTAGAGGGTTGCGCAGGTTGCAGACCCCCCGGTCTAGTCAAAGTTCAAACATCAACCTGATTCAAAATTCTGATAATGAAGTAGAGAAAAAGAAAGTCAGTAAACTTCAAAACTTCAATGAATTAAAAGTAACACGGCTGCTGAAATAAGCTCCTCAGGGTGCTGAAGTTTTCCTGTGACGGTAAAAAAAAAACTCCATCATATTAAAACCATGCTCAGCTGGACAGAAACAAAATCACATATAATTAGAAATGTTCCAAGCAGCACAGTCATTCAATCATGTATCTGTTTCAATCATGTATCTGCTTCAGAGGTTCATTAAAATCCAACCTGCAGCATCTCACATGTGCTTAGTGTGATGGAGAGGAACAGGAGGGCGGAGAAGAAGCCTCGGTGTGGGAGAACATGACGCAAGTATGCATCAATAAATCATCGAACTCCTGATTTTTCACAGTTTCAAACCTTCTTCTTTGAAATTTCTCTCCACCAGAAATGTTAGTAATTCCTCCAGCATCAGTAGCTGCATCAGACTCAGCAGAGGAGATGCTGGCAAGCAGTAATTAGGCTGCAGCACCGTGAGATGGTGAGAAATTAGAACAAAGAAACTAACGGCTGTGTTTATGGATGCATGAATGTTTCAGCTCACAGATAAAGCTGCGAGATGCTCTCTGGTGCATGCAAAGGAAGCGAAAAACAACCTCTGCTTTGCTGACACCTACAACTGTGCTGCAGAGCTGCACTCTTACTGCTCTGAGTGAGAGAAATAAACATGCTTAGGAAGACACCAAGGGGCGAAAAATAAGAGAGCACACAGAGGAGCGTTAAAAGGAGAGAGTGTGGAGCGGTGAGGCTGAAAAGATGAGGCGAGGGTGGGAGGACGGGAGTGCAGATCCAACGAGGACAGACTGAAAATAGAAAGGCACCGCAGTATAATGCAAGAATGTGGGGAGGGAAGGCAAGCATGGCAACGCAGGGAAATCAGCGCCTTCTGTGAGAACAGGCTTTAATAAGGAGCACACAGTCGGTTCCACAGTGCAGAGGAGGAAGCAGAACATCACAGGAAAAACTGGAACCTAAACTCTTTCTGATGCCGATAAATCATTTATTTAAAAAAACAAATGTACTTATTTTTGAAATCATTATGCATTTATTTTGTTTTCTTTTTTCTCTTTTAAATAACAAGAAAAATGTAACATTCAAGCATATTCTAAATATTTTTACTTTTATTACCCTATAGG
>NW_015151270.1:138737-141604 GCF_000732505.1 Cyprinodon variegatus | reverse complement strand
GGCAAACCTCATAGTAGCCACAGCTGCCCTGGGGCTCACTGACAGAAGCAAGGCTATGTAGACTGGCGCCACCAGTACCTCCGACCACCATCATAAGGCAATGCAGGTGAAGTGTCTTGCCCAAGGAAACAACAACACAGAAGGGCGAAGCTGAGGCTTAAACTGGCAACCCTCCAGATGCAGAACAAACTCCTTTATCCAAAGCCACTGTGTAAATAGATACACAGCTTCTCTGATGTATGGTTGTACTCCTCTTATGTCCTGTTGGGGTACCTTAGGTCCAACGGGGACATGGCTGCCTGCCTCATCCATGTTTTGGTGCTCTACCCGCCTGTGCTCCCACACTGATTTCCTGCTACTCCTGTCTGAGCTCCAGAACACTGTCCTACCTTACCTCTGTTTTCCTGGTGATTGGTTCCACAAAGCAGGACACCAGATACTCGAACTAGTTCCCCGATAGGCACAAGTACTGCCTCTTCCACTTCCTCCAGACTTAGCTCCTGGAGGTGGTGGTAATCTCCATATTGGTTCCGTCTCCGGAGAACATGGTCAATGCAGGGTCACTCTTTAAAATCCCTGTCGGCCCTGTTGAGGTGAAACCGACAGACAGCAAACTAGATGACGTAGTGGAGCTTTTTGCCTTTATGCCTTTTGCTAGCCAGGCGAATTTCAACTCAAGCAAAAGCATATTCAACTGGTGACATTCTCACAGATCGACTGGCAGGATTAATACCTCCTGAATGAGAATATGGCGAGAGTGGACAGTCACTTGCATTGTGTCACTGACTTTGCCGCAATCTCTTATACCAAGCATCCAAGCATGCGGCAAGAGTTTATTTATTTGTTTATTTATTTAGATCCCCGTTAGCTACTGAGTCAGAGCAGTAGCTTCTCTTCCTGGGATCTTAACATTTTAACAGATATTACATCAAGGCTGAGTAATAATGAAACCTGATACAGAAGTACCCCCCCCCACCCCACCCCACACACATACAACAATACAACTTCATATAAACTTCCTAACGTCATGTTTATATCCAACCATCATGCGAACTTTGAGTAAACTTCTAAGATGTTTAAATGCGAATCAGACTTGTTTTCATCCATTAAAATTAAATCAACTGACCAATGTAAAGCGTAATGTCATAAGATTAGACTACGAGGGACTGTAATAAACAGGATGTAGAGTTAGTAACTAACACGGACCAAAGATCAGTAATGGAGTGAGGTTTTATTAAATGTGTTGCAAATGGAACCTCCTTTATCATGTCAACTAAAATTAGTGAAGGTAAACACCATCCAGAGATGTAAAGAGAGAAGGATGATTCTGTCAATCTGAGGGTGGAGATTGGTTGAGGACCCAAATGCAGAGATGAGGGAGGCAGACATGAGTTCTTGTTGGTTTAATCCCAATCCCAAAGACAACAGAAGTGAAGTCCAAAAACAAAATACTGAAAACCAAAAATCCAGGAGATGTCATGGAGAACACACATGGGAGCAAAGAAACAACAAGGAACCAGCACTGAAGAACTGTACAGGGAGAGTATATATGGGATTAAGAACAAAGACTGGAATAATCTGCTGATATGGAGCAGGTGTTGATGGAAAGGACTGCTTAATTATAACACAAAATGGAAAATAAATTAAAGATAAACAAAACAGAGTTAATCTGTTATGGAAAACCATAACAGATTCTAACTATAACTATATTCTAAAATAGCTAATCAATTGTGAGAAGTAAACACTGTTAAATCAGAACTTATCTGGTAAATGTGTTTCCATCTCCTCTTTAACACATTTGGGAGATTTTGTTGACTTCAAGTTTTGCTGTTTCCATAAAGCTCTTTTAAATGGTGGTTTCACACCGAAGGCCATTCCAGTGGTGGAGTGATCAATGTCATCACTATGTAGTGGTTCAGCAGCTCTGAGATGCAAAGCAATGCGATGGATGCATTTCAAGTGACGCAACAGAAATGATTTGGTCATTTTCAGTAATATGGCAATGATGGATGTGATGCAGTTAAAAAATAATCTGAACTTCTGTATCTTGTTATGACAACCATTGAGGGCTTGGATGTGGTTGTGACGTCGGATGAAGAGGCATCAGAGACTCAGCTCTGTTCAATCAAAATGGTTGACAGATAATAATCTTGAAAAAGGATGAAGTCAGGAATTCTCTTGAGTGATTTGTCGGTAGCTTAAAAAAATGTTTGTTTTTTTATTGAGCCCTGGACGGACTGTAAAATCACTCATCATTTGTTGTCCGCTTGTAGCTCCAGAGTCCAGAGTGAAGTAAAGCCAGCTGCCTCTGACCATGAATGCCAGGCGGCCATGATCCCACCACAGTTCCTGGTCTCTTCCGATTGGGAGCATCTCTGGATGATCTGGTGAACCCAGGAACGCAAAGGCCACTGCTTGGCTCTCCATAACAACTAAAGCACCAGTTTTCGCTAAAATCCGAGTAGGGCATGCTGAGTTTAAATCAGCAGATAGAAGCTTCTTCTATATTATGATGCGGCGAAGCGACAGTGGTGGAGCTTATCACCCGTCATCTGAACTGCTGGCAATATGTCAGAATATGCAACCAGGCTCGGACTGGGAAGGATTTTCGGCCGTGGCATTTTTCCATCTACTAAAAATAGAAGTACGGTCAAAAGCGTGCGTCTCAAATGTGAAACACAATACGAATACACATTGTTGGTTAACTGATCTATCTTCAAGCATCACATGACAACCATCACCAAGACTTTTATAATGCAGTTTTATTGGCTTTGGTTTTAAACAAGGATGCTACAGTGACTGTTGCTGTGTAACGTCCACACTCACCACATCAGCAGGGTTGCCAGATGTCATGAACTGCCTGGATA
>NW_015151270.1:131210-138406 GCF_000732505.1 Cyprinodon variegatus | reverse complement strand
TCCAAATTTTCTTCAACGGAGAGTCTCCAGACTGATTAGCGAGTGAAACCTTGAAAGCTCGCGAGATCAGGATGGTCTCACGAGGCTAGGAAACGTTAGCCTGTAGATACAAAATCCCATTATGCACCGCAACATATTTTTGCAAAATTTTCGAAAATAAATTCGCCAAATATAAGAGGAACATCTTAAAAGATTTTAAAGAACGCATATTAGTTTTATTATAATTTAGTTTGTTGCAAGGATTTTACAGTTTGAAAATTGCACCTTAATGCCAACCATCACAAGGATGTGCATGAAAAGGAAGAGCTATATATACTGCATGCATCATTTAGGGAGTTAACATTATATTACTTCTTGAGCTCCCTTAGTTATTTACTGTCACAGGTAGGGGCTTCGGTCGGAGAGTAAGTGTTGGGGCCGGTATGATTTAAGAAGGGCCCTCACACCCTGAAATTAGGACCGGCCCACCAGGCAAATGCCCGCTATCACAGATTACCAGTCTGAAGCCTGACAGCAACTGAACCTTAATACTTCATTACTTCAAAATTAACATGAAAAAATGTTGATGTAAATAAGAATAATGTAAGAGAAAAGTGAAAAGTAGTTCTTATTGCTTCTTTGGTTGTAATAGCTTCTTCTAGGAAGAAACTGGGAAAAGCAGAAAATCTCCTCAGCCAGTATTCAAGTCTGTAAAATGGAGGAGAGCACATAGAGATAGTCACATTAAAGCCAATAGCTAGGTCTAGAAAGAGCTAACCAGTGAAAGAAAGGAATAAGTGGATTGCCAATAGAAGGAAAACATGAATTCGTCAACAGCAGCCCTGCTGACACATCTCTTCATGACGGAGACACAGATCAACTGAACCCAAGGTCAGGTCAGATGGAGAAACTGTAAGGAAGAAAAAACGGAGAGAAAAAAATAAATAAAAATAAAGCAGCAGAAAGTATCAGAAAAATGGAAATAGTCTCCATGTCCTCCTGCGCTCATAGGCTCTGTCAGGATGGCCGAGAGGTCTAAGGCCCCGTCCACACGAGGCCTGGCATACATTTTGCAGCATTTTCATGCATTCGTGTGGACGATCACATTTATTTTACGTCTCCGTCTTTACGACAAACGTTTTGGAAAATATCAGCGTTTCGTGTTCGTTTTGACTTCGTGTGGACGGGGCCTAAGGCGCTGACGGAGACACAGATCAACTGAACCCAAGGTCAGGTCAGATGGAGCAACTGTAAGGAGAAAAAAACAGAGAGAAAACAAAAAATAAAGCAAAAAAAAAAATAAAATAAAATAAAGCAGGAGAAAGTATCAGAAAAATGGAAATAGTCTCCATGTCCTCCTGCGCTCATAGGCTCTGTCAGGATGGCCGAGAGGTTTAAGGCGCTGACGGAGACACAGATCAACTGAACCCCAGGTCAGGTCAGATGGAGCAACTGTAAGGAGAAAAAAACAGAGAGAAAACAAAAAATAAAGCAAAAAAATAAAATAAAGCAGCAGAAAGTATCAGAATATTGGAAATAGTCTCCATGTCCTCCTGCGCTCATAGGCTCTGTCAGGATGGCTGAGAGGTCAGGGCGCAGTCTCCCCTGGAAGCGTGGGTTCAAATCCCACTTCTGACATTGCCAAAAGTCTAATGTCTGAGCTCAATCCAACACTTCTCCCTGAGTGCTGCACAATGGCAGCCCACTGCTCCCCAAGGGGATAGGTTAAATGCAGAGAGCTAATTTCTCTATTATTAAATTTCTATCTTTTTCCTACAGCTGCATAATAGCTATGGAGAATTGTAACTCCTCAGACTATTAGCCCTATTAATCAGAAAAGAATAAGATTAGCCAGTAGATGAACCTGACAGCTATAAGATTGGTCTCCTTTTAGAAACACCAGTTTGCTATAAATATAGAAATGCAGGTTTTAGCTCACATTACCTATACCTTAATTTATAAAATGAAACAGAATATATTTATAATCTGAGCTCTGAAGGATTCTGTTTTAATTAATACTCCTTTAAAAGTAGAAAACATACTGAACCCGACTTTTGATCCAGATATGAGGCTTTGCTATTTTTTTTAACTCTCTATTAGCATGCTTCCAAGCATGCATGCCTCATATCATTTATGATAAACAGAAAAATGTGAAGGTTTAGCAGATTGTTGCAACTTTAGATACATTAATCTGTAAAGTTGGTTAGCTGTAACCGCACAGATTTGATAGAAATCATGTAAAAGTGCTGCAGAGGGTCTGTTATAAAAACACTGAATGATTAAACATTTGAAACAAGCCATTCAAAGTTGACGAAAACCCTTTTAGAAATGATTCCTGACCCAAATCTGTCCTAATTAATGCCAAAACTTTGACACCTTGCCGTGATTAGATGTACAACCTGAGCTCCAGCAGCTCTTTTCTTCCGAGCCAACACTGATGGCTGGGTTAGAAAAAGCTCCATCACAGAGCTGCAGACCCTCTCTTTGCAAACAGCTACCTCCTCTGGAAGAAAAGATGAGTGTGTGTCATGCTCTGCATTCATCATCCACAGAGAACATTGCAAGCAGATGTTTTCCCCTCGTCCCTCAGTGAGGTCTCTTCCTGGAGGTGGAGGGGGGGGTTCCTCCGCTCCCCCAAACTTTCAGTTGATCCTGCATGAAAGTAAATATCTGGTTTCACTCTGCAGGCTGCAGAAGCGCCGTCCCACCTCAAAGGGAGAATTTACAGAGAATAACAAAAGCACTAATCACAAAGGGAGGAAAACTGGTGCTGCACTGGCCTCTACAGGTTCAGTGCAGGTTATTGCAGTCACACTGAGGGGCTTTTGATCCTGCATTAACCTGCAGGGGCCACAGAGAGGCTGACTTTCTGCACAATGTAAGAGCTGAGCCACGCATCCAATTATCACCGATACAAATCTGGCTTTTTTAGAAGAGCTCAAAGAATCCTGAACATTCAAACAGCTTGATCATTTTTTTTATGTTTTGATTTAGATTGAGTTTGTCTTCTTTTTAGGATCAGAAGTATTGTATTTGTTTTCTGCTTCTTGTGATTGGCTGGAGCAGCTGTCAGGCTGACATGCTTCACATTTGACCAAAAAGAGACCCTCCTCCTGCAGACTGAGGATGCTTCAGAGGCTGTTATAGGAGCCACCATCTAGTGGCCGTCAGCAACTTCTGCATCACTGTTTTCGGACTAACTGAGTTCATGAACCGCATCACTGGAAAATGACTTTCTTTGCAGAAAGATTGTTTCAGTTAATAAAAGAAATGCTGCAAAACATTGATTCCTAATAACAAATTTGGACCCTTTTCCTCTGAGGGGAACCATTCAGCTTAGATTTTTTGTTTTAAAATAACAACTTTTAAAGAGGGTCAGAGCTGGATAAGAACCAGATCATCCATGTGAGGTTAAATTAGTGAAGAAAGGAGGTAATTTCCCTCTGAAAATGTAAACCTTTCCAGGAAAAGAGTGAGTATTTCCTCCCCCACCCCCCAAACATTCCTGCCCTCACCTCTGCACCGTCCAAACACCTTATCTGCTTTTCCCGAAACACTTATGTTGATCATTGCATGATTTAAAAAAGGTTTATGCATGAAAACATTAAAAATTATATTCATAAATTTAACTTTCCTCACATATAATCCATTTTTAGTCTGGAGTTACTTTGTTTATACACTTTGAAGTGAAGGTAAAAGTTTTTTTATTTGAAAGTAACACATGGAAGATGTTTGTATATTTGGACCTCCTCTAGAACCTTCATTCTGAGCAGAACAAGTTTTCCCGTGGAGCTCTAGAAATCAGGACATTCCTGTCAGACTGCCTGGTTGGAATTTGAATAGTTCAGAGCAGCCGCCTGCAGCTGATTGGTCCGCAGGGACGGCTGCTTTGAGCGCCTGTCTGTCACTCAGAGGAATCCAGGCAGCTGATTGGTCAGTTTAGAGAAGGGCGGGTTTTGGGAGGTTTATATATAAGCTATGTGGTTCGAGGGCTTCTGTAAATGAGAGCTGATCCTCAGCGGCGCTGCGCTGTGTCCAATGTTTCCACTCACAGCTGACTGGAACAGCTCGAACAGAACCGAACCAGATCATTGACAGGCGGTTCCGATCTCCCGGACTGGAGCTGGATGGAGGTGGACCGGGGGGCCATGGAGTGCGCCGTGGACGCACAGAGCCTGATCTCCATCTCCTTAATGAAGATCCACAACTCCAGGACGCAGAGAGGAGGCATCAAGCTGCACAAGAACCTGCTGGTGTCCTACGTGCTGAGGAACGCGCGGCAGGTCTACATCAAGGAGAAGTACGCAGAGATCTACAGGATGCAGCAGTACGAGGAGGTGATGGCGGTCTGCAACGAGATCCAGGAGCTGGACCCGCTGGACCTGGGCGCGGAGGACGGGGACGAGGAGGAGCAGGGACGGGCTCAGTGCTGCGGAGAGGAGAGCCGGACGGCGGGCAGCAGAGAGCCGGAGCAGCCGTACTACCGGAGCTGCTGCATGGAGGCTCCAGCCTGCGAGCAGTTCTCCCAGAACAGCAGCACCTACTGCAACAAAACCACCGTGCTGGACTTGGACACTCATGTGGTGACCACGGTGGAGAACGGCTTCCTGCATCAGGACTGCTGCTGCGCCGCGCCGCAGTGCGCACCGGGCGCACCGGGCGCTGCGCCCAGGAAGCGGAAGGTGGACTTCGGTTGTTGCGCTCCGGACTCGGAGGAACTGTCGGACTTCACTGTGGGGCGCAAGAGGTTGAAACGGGAGGACTACTCGAACCCGGACTGTAACCCGGACTACACGGACACGTCCAACATCTCCAACCTGATCTCCATCTTCGGCTCCGGCTTCTCGGGGCTGCTGAGCCGCCAGGCGGACCTGGAGCAGGTCTGCAGCAAGCAGGCGCTGGCCAGCCTCGGAGCCTGGACCCGGGCCATAGTGGCCTTCTGATCAGCTCCGGGTCAGGTCGCCCCCTTTGCCCCATAGCGCTGTTTCCTATCCGTGAAGGAGCTATTTCGTACCCAGGTGTCGAAACAAGGACAAACGAGTTCATTCATTTTAGACAATTAAAAAGGTTTCTTATTAAATCCAACTTTAAATCACAAGAAAACGTCAATTTAATGTCAGTTTGGAGCAGTTTTTTACACTAAAATATGACAGATTCTGACCTTTAATCAAACCAAAACAACTATTTAACCTCCTGCTGGTAGAAATTATTTATTAGAGTCTAATAAAATAAAACAAAGCAGGTACGAAATGGCAAAGGGGGCGAAATGACCTGCAGTGGATCTGGACTCAGACAGGTTATCTGATCAAAGGGAGACCGGGCTCAGTTGTTCTGTGTGGGAACATTTCAGAACCTGTTCCCAGTTTACACAGTGAGGAGAGGAAGGGGGCTGGTTTCATTTTGCACATATAGGAGGCTGAAGTCGCTCCTCATGAAGCTCCATCAGAAGGTTCTCCAGAAACATTTGAATTCCTCCTTTGCACAGCTGTGCAGAGAATCCCAGTCAGATCCCAATTATCTGCACACACGTCTGCAGAAAGCCAGGCCCAAACACAGCAAAACAAATCCAATCAGGTCTCCGGTTTGATGTTTCTTTTAAGAAGATTTCAGGCTCCTGTCTCCTGCCTCAGCCATCTTTAATCACCTGATGTCAACAGCTGTGACGCAGTCCTGTGTGAAGGTTGGACTGATGCAGGGTTTTACCTCAGAGCACACATGTGTCTTAAAATAAACATGGACAGGATGGACAGGCGTGTCACTCAGAGCTTATTGGAGGAAACGTAGGCGTTTGCAGCTGAGCCCGGCCTCCTCCTTCAGAGTCCAAACAAAAACAGAGCAGATCTGTGCGGAAGAGGCAGAACACTTTGGTGCCGTATCTGCAGACCCAGGATCTGAGGGACTTCTGTTGCCTTAAAAGTGATGCACACTACTGCTAGCTCCGATGGAAGTGACTGAATGTTCTGCTGTCCACTCTGAGCTGCCTCTTGCACAGCCTGAGCAGTTCGTCAGCATGTCGATGACAAACAGACTCTGCACCTCCTCTGTGGTCACTAGCATCCTTTTCCTTTCAGTCGTTGTCGCCGTTCTTTATGACTCCAGCTTGGTTTTGTCAGTTTTAAACTTTGTAAAAAAAAACACAACAGATTGATCATAGTCCTTTTGTTTTAAAAAGGGAAGCTCCTGATTTCAGCCATAACCCCGAGGATCCATGCGTTAGCTTTACGAGCACTATGTGTACCAAAAGAAAGAGAGTATTCAGCCATTCTCGACATATTTTCTTTGTTATTCTTGTATTTTTGTGCTTAATAAATTGTATATCTCCGGGTGAAACTGTTCGAGAAAGTATTTGTTAAAATTTATAATCTTAATAAAAAATAAAAGTCTTTCATCTTAACTGTTGTGATCAGTTTTTCATTCTACATGATGTCTGAACTATAAAACAACCAGGGAAGATTAACGAGGATCTCTGTTGATCATATAAACCTGGAAATATGATAAATCAAAGAGAGCAAATTAACTCATTTCTGTTACGGATGAACTTCCAGAAACTTCAGAAGCTAAATCCAACCTCAGATGAGAAACAAAAGATTCATCAAACCTCCTCTGTAGGAACTCAGCTCATCAGGGTTTAGTTCAGAGAATCCTAATTGGTTTGAGGTCTGGACTTTGACTAGGCCACTAAAACATTTTCCTGTTTTAGTCTTTTTTTTTTGTAAATTGACTCACTTTGGACTTCAGATAAATGTGCTTTATAGGGCAGTCAACGATTCACTAAAAGACTGGAAGGTGATCAGCTACTTAAGCCCAGATCATCACCCTGCCACCACCGTGCTTAGCAAAGCAGCTTGATATATAAAGCACATTTAAACACAATTCAAAGGGCTACACATTAAAAATCGCATTGCAGTGGCATTGAGGTAATTAAACAAGAAAATTAACTATTTAAATAATATATAAAGAAAACAAATTGTATTAAAAAAATGTAAAAAAATGATTGATAAGAGAATAAAAGGACAATTAAATTGAAAACGTAGCTAATTATGTTTAGATACCTCAGTCAAAGGGCTCTCAATACATTTTTAAACTAGATTTAAAGCAGCTGAGGAAATCAACGCCTTATAAATTTTTCTGGGAATATATTCCAGATTAGCGCAGATTAAAGGAATAGTACACCCAAAACATGATTAGCCTTCATTTTCTACTCACCCCCATGCTGA
>NW_015151270.1:125965-130445 GCF_000732505.1 Cyprinodon variegatus | reverse complement strand
TTCAGCATGGGGGTGAGTAGAAAATGAAGGCTAATCATGTTTTGGGTGTACTATTCCTTTAAGAACTGAGAGCTGCTTCTACCTGCTTGGTTCTGGTTCTGCAGAGTAGATTAGAACCGGAAGGCCTGAGAAGAGAGAGAAGGTTTATTGTTCATCAGTGGGGAAGGGGAGGTTAATGAGATGGAAACTGAAATCCAGAACAGAACAAACAGAAAAATAGGAATGGGATTATGATAGAAGTTGTTGAAAATAATATAATCCAGTGGTTTGAAAGACCAGTGATTGTTAAATTGTCTTTAATTACATCTTCAGTTGCTTCTGTCCAGAGGTCATCATCCCAGATGGAGGGCGGGGGAGTGTTGGTCTAGTGGTTAGAGCAGTGCGCTTGTGCTCTGAGAAGGTTGCAAGTACCCGGTTTGATCCCCACAGCCTCAAATCTGGGTCTCTGAGCAAGACCCTTAACAGCACACTGCTCCCCAGGCGCCGCACAATGGCAGCCCACTGCATCCGCAAGGGGATGGTTTAAATGAGTCAATTTCTCCATTGTGAGATCAATAAAGTTTAATTTCTATTTCTATATATTGTCCCTCATCCAGATGCAGCTCTGCTAGCCACTAGGCTCTGCTGCCATCTTGATTCTAGAGAAGTGAGACTTTCTCACGCAGACTGGTTCACTGTCACGCCCTTTCACCTGCTAACTGAGGCCTGCAGCGACTCCTTCCTAATACCTCACATTGTAGTTCCTAGCTCCTATCCCTTCACGTTTCATGGGGCCAGCAGTAAGAACACTATCCAGGTTAGGAAAGGAGCTCACATGAGGACATGTGCAATAATTACGCTGGGCGAGTTCGGACTATAAAGCCTGGAACTCAACGCTATTCCTGACATTTTGAATTGAAAAACCTTCCTGGATGGGAAGAGAAACATCTTCAAACTTGGAAACAAAGTCCAGTGGGTTGTTTTTTAAAACCTTTTTTGAAATGACTATAACCTGGATTACTGAGAATCTTCACCAGCAGACTACAGACAAACAACAACAGAAAACAAAAGTTAACCAAAAGCTAAGAGCAGCTGAAGCTTTCCATCATAAAACCCAACATATGCGAAGGTGTGAACATTAGGGTTTCTCACAGTGAAGACATTTTGTCAAAGTCAATTAGGTGGTCTGTAACCCAAAGGATTATGGGAAACAATAAAGCTCCTAGCCGTGTCTAGGAAGATCATGAGGTTCCTATGCTAACTGCATTAGTGCTAGGAAGCATCTTGCTCCCAGGTCCTGACTCCTTCCTAACTGCAGCACTATTTGAATAACATTAGTAGCTCATTTTTGTGGGGAAAAAAAGGGGTACGAGAGAGAGGGGGGAGACATGGAGCGAAGGACACAACTTTAAAACCAATAGAAATATTATTCAAAAAATCTTTAAAAATCTTTGATCAAAAGCCCCCGTCATTCCATCAGTGTAATATTTTGGAAAAATATAATATGCTCAATTTTGAAAATTTTCAAATTTCACTTCTGGGTCACTTCTGGAACAAACATCAGGGAATGTCCCACTTATTGCACATTTAAAAAGCACCTTAAACAGTTTCTTAAAAGCTCCCAGTCATGCACTCACTAATTTTATTGTTGTAATATCATCGTCTGAACGCGTGTCTATGTGTTTTGACTGATATTGAATCATATGATCTTGTGTTGTTTTGTCTTCCTGCCTCAAGATGAAAGATGTAAATTAGCAACTATGCTACAATCTGGCTCATTTACAATCTGTACAGAATAGTGCTGTCAAACTATTAAAAATTGTGATTAATCGCGATTAATCGCATATTATCAACAGTTAACTCGAGATTAATCGCATATTTTATCTTTTTATTTATTTTATTTGGCCATTTAAAAATGCAATTGTGCAATAATGTAAAAAACACATGCTTATACAAAATTTTTTTTTTTTATTAGCATAATTTTTCAAGCACTTTTAAGAAACTAGAATAAAAATATCCTGGTTTAAATTCTAAATTTTAAATTAGGCGTTATGCTTCCATCAAAACTTTACAAAACTACAGAACAGTAAAAAGTACTTCAAAGTACTCCGTAAGCTTAATTTTTTCTCAAACATAGGACAAAAATAAAGATGTTAAAATAAAGTGCACATTCCGTTATGAAATACAGACTTAATTAAAATGAAATGAATTTACTCACAAAAATAATAAATAAATCAGACGAAATTACAATAACTGGGCTTTGCAGGCATCTCAGCAACATAACATTTTACATGTAGAACATTTTCAAAATGCTTTAATATTCCTTTGGTCTGAACAGGAAGTGCAGCAGCAGCGCTTTCCACATGACTTAGTTCATTTCTTTGTCTTGTTGGCACTAAGCCAGTGAGACGCTCGTTTCTTCTGGACAACATAGACAGACGACTTGGGTTTTGTCAAGAGAGCCTTCTGGCATAACTTAAAAAAGAAACGTATCATTCAGGAAACCTTGTCTGTTGGCCATTTTTGCCCATTCAAAGCACGGGTCTGTTATGGTGCGGACTCTCCCGCATTTAGCATTCCTGAAGCTTTGGAAAGCACCGAGGGTAAAACAAACAGTACAGCGAGCGCTGCGGAAAAATAAAGAAAACAAACGAACGGTGCGTTTGTTTTGATGCGCGATTAACGTGCGTTAAAAAAAATGTCGGCGTTATAGTCTAAAGCGGTTAACGCGTTAATAACGCTTTAAAACTGACAGCCCTAGTACAGAAGTATAAGATTGTTCATTAATGTGCTCTGTCCTGATTAAATTAATGAATAAAGGACCCGGGTCGGTCACTTCAAGGACTGAAGGGCTGGTTATCGTCCTGCAGCAGTAGCTACGTCGCAATGAGCTCGTAGCAGGTATTTTTGATCTATGCCCAATAATGAAGCATGGTCTGCGCTCTGTTATTCCACGCCACAACGCCAGAGGGACAATCAGGAACTAGCTGTGGGTCTAGATACGGCAGAGGCGGTGAGGAAGTGGCGGCAAGTTTGTGCGACAATGGAGGGACATGAGGGCCAAAAAGAGCGGAGATCCAGGTGGAAAAAGGGTCCCAGCGTTCTCGCGCACCTCGCTCTTCTAGCTGCTCCATCTTCACAAGTCGTTTTCCAAAATGGCGGTCATAAAAATAAAACAGGCCGGTAAGGAACCAAACAGGAAATACGCATACTGTAGAGCGGATGTAGATTTGACCAATCAGAGGCCTCCTGTCTGCGGTCACCAACAATTTAGAGAGGTAGAGGTGAGTGTCTGCGGAAGGGGTGGGGCATATCTGCGTTAACTGCGACACGCATGCAGACGACCTGGTTTTTAAGTATAAACCAGCCTTAAGGCCTCCGTACATGAGCCATGGGCGCCTAAGCACAAGACCGGGCCTGAATTTAAAGTCTTCTTCCCACTCTGACTTTGGCCTGAATCTGTAGACATCCTCTCCTCTGACTAAAATGTTTTCCTCTCTCTATCGATGGACTTCAGGTAGTTAATGACCTGAAAACCCTCCCAGGTTGAAGGGCAGGAGCAACTGCCTCCCTGAGGTCATTGCTGTTGTCTTTCCATCCGGATGCTGTTATTAACAACGGCTGTTAAATAAATAAAAGTTGCAGTTTTTTTTTTTTCATTTCTTCTGCATGGAGCATCATCACTTAGACATGATGCGTCATGTTGGTTCTTTCTCAAATGATAATTGTGCCTCATTCCAGGTCTTATCGTTGTATTATGTGGTTTTGAACATCTAAATGAAGTTTAAATATATTATTCAGTGTTAATTCACGCAGAAAGCTGATTTCCTGAGGTGTTAGAAATGTTTTTTTGGTGATAAAACTCAGACCAGCAGCTCTAAACGGCTCCTTCCCTGTTATCTCTGCTCTGTGCCACTTGGTGGTGTTCTTTAAAATCAATGAATGAAGATATCAGTGTGTATACGGAGCAGAGCCACCTCAGGCTGACCCTCCCTCTAATGCTCCACACCCTCCTCCTCCTCCTCCTGGTTATTTTCCTCCTCTCATCCAGCCGCTGCTCCATGTTTCCTGCAGCTCTGCAGGATTTTCTGGGAACCAAGGAACAGGAGCTTTAAATGATGAAGGAGGCTGTTCTGAATTCACCTTTGAATGGTGAAGACGCTTCCAGCTGGAAGCAGAACCGGACGGGGAGGGGTGCAGAACCCTGTGAGCTGATGATGTTTTGTCTCTCTGTGTATTCACAGCTCCTCCATCTGGAGCAGGAGAGACTGACACCCAAACACCAATAAGGTCTCATCTGATCAGCAGCATTTTATAGCTTCTGTAAAATGTTCATTTTCACCACAGATTAAAGAGTTTCTGACATCAAGAAATGACCAAAAATATAAGATTTTAGCAGAAATCAGCTTTAAATGCGTTTTATTTTTATCATCAGCTGATCCAGCCGGGAGGAGGGGGGCAGCAGGTGGCCTGAGGGGGGCTGTTTGTTTGAGGAGGGGGT
>NW_015151270.1:121069-124010 GCF_000732505.1 Cyprinodon variegatus | reverse complement strand
CTGACTGGAATTTTCCTCTAAACACCAAATATGTTTGGTATAAATGCTCAGAGTATTAAGTTAAAGTTCACTTTTCTGTTGCCGTGGTTCTATAAAAGTACATTTTAAGATCATTTGACATTATACGTAATTTGAAAATAATTTCAGTAGTCGAGAGACCGCTCTGATGCTAACCCTCTCTCTGCATAGCCGTGTGTGAAGTACCGCTGGCTCTGATGGAGATTTTTTTGTTTTATTTGGCAAATTGTTCATTTAAATTTGTGTTAATCTGACTGTGTTCATTATTATTCCCCCACTAAATGGAAAAAAGTCAGAATTTATTATTATCTAGAGACTATTAATAACAGGAGGTGAAATGCAGCTCCAGATGAGCCGAGCTCCTGTTCTCCCAGAGTGCGCACTTTCCTGTTTTTGTCAAGAACATACTTGGTGAGGACACGAGTCCGTACTCGTGTCCTCGTTCTTGTGAATTGGCCAACATTTCGGTGGTGTTGAAGACAAGGTTCCGTCTTCCTGATCTTTCAACCAAACCTGATGGATATGGACTCCAGAACCTCCCATGGATTCAGTTCAGACGTACATATTCCGTCGAAAGTGTTTTACTTCACGTTTCTTTCAGTCATTAAAGACGTCCTCCGGAACTTTGACTAGGACGTGTCATTTAACGCGGCACTAACGTTTTTACCTCTAAATATCCTCTTCCTCATCCCTGTGAAGGTGATCTAGGTGTTTATGGTCGGCTGAGTGGTCTGTCATCCCCCCAGGAAGATAACAATTGTTAGTTTCTGTGCCACTGACCCGGTGGCACCATGCGGCTGTTTTCTTTCACCTTGTTTGACAAACTGCTTTACGGCAGCCCAGTGGAAGGCTGTTGCCTTTCATACGCCCCTCGCTGTGCCGCCCACGGCTGATCACTGATCTGTTTTATTCCTGAGGTTTATGACATGGAGGAGAAAATGTGAATCTGATCTGGACAGGGTTTGCAGAAGATTGAAGGTTGCTCCACGGATTGTAATTTTAAACAACAGTGGTATTTGGCAAAGGTTCTGTATGCAGAAGAGTGCATACAGAAAAATTACTTAGTTTTGCTTTAAATACCATATAAAACATATTCCTTCTTCCACTTGTGCAACATTGTGAAGAAAATAAGAAGATTTTTTTACCTCGGAGACATAAAGAAACACTGGTCTGTACTTTGATCCCAGCTGTGGATCATTAATGTGTTTAAATCTATTGTTAAAAATCCTCCAGATGATCCAAAGTTCTGCAGTTAAAGTTGACTGAACAATAAACTGGAGAAGGATGGATAACTGGGAGTGATTGATCTCTGGTTGCCAGGTCAACAGGGAGACGCTCAGCTGATCACATCTTGGAAATAAACTGGAAACAGGAAAAATGAGAGAAAGCAAACTGATTTAATCAGCAGTAGAAGACCTATAAATATACAGGAACAAGTCCAGACCCGGGTCCCCCTGTCTGTTCACAGGCCCGCTCCTGGTTCTGAGTATCAAAGGAAAATGAGCTTAGAATGATGAACAGACCACACCCAGCCTGCCATGCATGTTAACAGACGGCAGATGATGAATATTCACATCCCAGGAAACTCCGCCCACTTTTAATCCGGGCGGCTGACAGGAAACTAGGCTGCGGCTCATCTGCATATTAAGGATGATTTCTGTGTGGATTTTCCTAACTGGGTCGAGGATCTGCTGGAAGGGAGAGGAAAACAGATCAGAGTTAGATCGGATCAACACAAGGATCACGGTTTAAGTTAAAAAAAATAAAACTTAAAGGCCTGTACTTCTTTTAGAACGTAAAACCATTTCAAAGGGGATATTAAAACACGGATTATTTAGAAAAAAAGATTTTTAGGCACTTTTTTCATCTGGTTTAGAGTCTCTCTTATTGTATGTTACACCGTATAATGAATGCATGTTTTCAAAATAAAAAGAAGGCTTTGTTGGGTTACTGTATAAAACCTTGAACTCAACGCTATTCCTGACATTTTGCATTGAAAAAGCTTCCTGGATGGGAAGCGAAACGTCTTCAAACTTGGAAATAAAGTCCAGTGGATTGTTTTTCATTTCCTTTGTTTGTATTGTAATGAAATGAATTTAGGGTTTGTTCTGCTCCTGTTTTATTTTCTATCTGATGGAACCATTTCACACCATCCTCATCTACAGCTGCATCCCATTTCAGAATCTGCCTCCTTGGAAAACTGCAGCTCAGGCTCAGGCATGTCCAAACGGGTCGGAGCAGCTGTCCCATTCCTAACATTCCTCCCAGTGAGCCCCAGAACGCCGCTCTCTGCTCATATTTATCCAACTACGGCAGCTTTGGGATTTCAGGCGGCCTTCGTCGTCCGTGGCTCTAACTGAGGCGGTGGGAGAACTGGGCGAAGCGGCAGGATGATAAAACGTGTCTGTTAGATGGTACGGAAAGCTGGTGGTTTGCTGATGATGCCGCTCCAGCACTGCAGAGCATTAGCTGAACAGGCCTCATGCTTTATGTTGAGCAATATGTTGACGGCAACAACTGAAGGAGGGGAGGATGTTTGGCTGCTTTCAGTGTTTCAGTTTGTTTCCAGGGATACGGCGAGAACTTTGAGGCTTTCTTTAATAATTTGCTTCTCCCATTACTGGAGGCTGGTTTGAGAGGCAGGCTGGTCCATGAGAAATCAGTCAAAATGTGAATCAGAAAATTTATAAAGATTCAACTGCACTGCAGCGGGTCTATTTGGAATTTCTATAATCAATCATTTCAAAACAGAAAAATAGTTCTTCTTCATACTTCTTTTCAGACATAAAGACTAATTTACATATATTTATATATAATTCATATATAAGCATATATAATGATTATATGTGTGACATTTCAAAGTTTAGTGGATTGAAATAAAATATTTCATTCACGATACTAGCTTAAGATTTAATAAACAACA
>NW_015151270.1:118345-120796 GCF_000732505.1 Cyprinodon variegatus | reverse complement strand
AAAAACTGCAGGATTTTAATTTTTCTATTAGATTTGCATCTTGTTAGCATTAATGAATTATTATTGAACATAATATATTTTGACTGGTTGATAAACCTGTGCCGAAAAATTTGTTTATGCTACATGCTTTTGTTTAACTAACAAATATCAAGCTGTTAGATGGTGGTTTGCAGTTAAGAATACATCAGTTATGTTAAACTATTTACCAAAAAGTAATTTTTAAACATGGATCAAATCTTTCAAAATATTGCGCTAAATTTGACCCTTAGGTTATGACTAAAACTACGTCTACACATCTACATTTTTTCAAATTCTGACAGATGGAAAGGAGGTGGTTGTGTGTTAGCCTTTCAAATTAAAAGTTTTTATTCTTTTACCAATAAAATTTATCAAAGAATAAATTATTACTATTTTACAGAAATCCAAAGCAACGAGTTAACTTACAGCTATACCCTAAAATTCAGTAAATGTTAGCTGTAGCATTTGCTAAACCTCTAAGTATTTAGTAAAAAGGTGGTTGTAATTTTTGATAATTAACAAAATAAAAGTTTTGAAATGAAACGACACATTTAATCCTACTAAGTTATTGATATGGTCCTTATTCTGAATTTTAACAGCCAATTGACCCTTTATAGGGCAACTTAATGTTTTTTATCACTTGCATCCACCTTACAAATGAAGTCCCCCCCGAAAACGAAAAGCCAAAACTGAAATTTTCTCTGGTTCTGCTGATTATTAAGCAGTAAAGATTAGCTTTATTTATCATCTGGAAACTTTACTGGTTGGTGTTATCTTAGGCTTAATTACTTTGTTGAACATAAAGACTGACTTCTTCATTTTTTGTTCTTTTTGTTATACTTAAAAAATAGTTTCATTATTATTTTAGAACTTTAATTAGCCTGTCAAATATTCCTTAACTTTTATTTATGTATTTTATCTACATGGTACCACTATCAATCATGAGGTCTTCCTTTCTTGGAGAAGTTTCTGTATTTCATCTGTTGGTGTTTTCTCTGTTTCTAAATGACTCTAATAAAAAACAGAATGAGTCATGGCATTGGTTTATTTAATTAAATAATATTTTCTTCACAATAAGGAACAAAGTTTTTCCCCAGAAGTCTTCGATAACTGGGTCATCTACAGAAAATGACTAATAAATGTTATAAAACATTTATACAGATGATCAAATTCCTCTGAGTTGGATCCTATTTCAGGAGTTAATCTTTGCTTTTTCCTCTTAGATTAGTAATTTAGCAACAGAAGTTAGATCTGAAATGAAACGGCGGAGCTGTTGAATGAACATCTTGTGTAAAGTCCCTCAGTCATGTTGGGTCGATGTTTTCATCTCCACTCTCTCAACAGTTCAACATCCTGTAAGTCAGGGGGATTTCCACTCCTTCGCTGAAGACTGACGCTCAGTTTAAAAAGAAAACCGCAGCTCGTAAAGGTTGAGGAGTTTATTTTTGGTAACCGAATCTACTACCAGAGATCTTCCTTCTCGTGACAGAATGCTCTTATAGACTTTCTAATGTAAAATTCATCAGTTTCCCCCGTTCGCCTCATAATTCCTCTGCCTCAGTAGGTTCAGCTCTCGGTCAGCAGAGTGAGTCTGTTTCAGATAAAGCAGAGGGACTCCCACAAACCGAAAACAAGCTTGGCCTGAAGGGCCAAAAATGGCTTATTTAAGCTGAATTTACAGAGAAGCTAACATTCTCTGAAAAGCTTACATTTCAAGGTTTCATAATAGAGGGTTCCATTAATAAAATGTCTCCTGTGTGAGGTTAATAAAGTCAATCAATCAATAAATATAATCTTAAAGATATACACTGGAAAAATTATCTAGAAATAAGTAAAAACTTCTTAAATTAAGTGTATTTACCCTTAATTTTAGTAGGTAAATGAGATAGTTTGCTAATGGAATTAGTATTTTTACTCTTAAAATAAGACAATTAGATGATATGCACATGAAATAAGACAATGCAACTGTGTTTTCTTATTTGAAGTGTAAATTGTCTTGTTCCATTGGCACAATGTCTCTTTTACCTCCTCAATTCAAGAACAAATGCACTTATTTTAAGAAAAAATGACTTATCTAGATTTCGATTTTTTCCAGTGTAGTGGACGATTTTAGCAATTTCTTTTAAAGACCCGCCCTCTCCATTTAAAAAAAAATGCATGTGCACGACCCTGTACCCTCTCTGAGAGGGAACGCCTATTACACTGCAAAAACAATATAGAAATAAGTAAAAAATAAAATCCTAAATTTAAGTGCATTTATGATGATTTGCAAAAAGGATGAGTATTTTTACTCTTAAAATAAGATAATTAGATAATATGCCCTTGAAATAAGACAAAGCAATTGTTTTTCCTTATTTTAAATGTAAATCCTCTTGTTCCATTGGCAAAGTGTCTCACTTTCCTCCACAATTCAAGACAAAATTCACCCATTTT
>NW_015151270.1:109591-118335 GCF_000732505.1 Cyprinodon variegatus | reverse complement strand
AAAAGCATGCTTTTGATTTTGTTCAAAAGTTGCTGTTCTCATAGCTCACACAAGCTTACTGTGTCTGAATGTAAGCCCTAAATCCCTCCATCACTATATAGAGCGGGGACTATGTAGTGAACTTTATAGTGAATTTGGTTAACTGACCGTTCGGACAGATGATCTCTGCTTTTTGCTCTGTTGGTCATATAACTCCTCCTTCACCGCGCGGTGCCTGCGCCATCTTTGTCATCAGCGACAGCAGGCCGCTATGACAACAAATCCCACAATGCTTTGCTGGAGTGGGCTCCTTACGAAAAATGTACCTGTGGCAGTAAATGCCCCAGTGGCCTAATGGATAAGGCACTGGCCTCCTAAGCCAGGGATTGTGGGTTCGAGTCCCATCTGGGGTAAATACAAGTACAGAGGTAGTATGGAAGAAAACAAATTTCAGTGATTAATGCTGAATTATAGTTTGAAACTAGGTATGGTGTTGGATGGAGACACTCTGCTGCACCTCTCCCAAATTTGGCCACAGACAGGAGATCAAATTTCCTGTGGTACCTTACCTTTTATTTGTATGAAAACAAAGATTCCATCTGGATCTCAACTCTTTTTTCATGTCCCTCCGTTGTCGGACAAACTTGCCCCCACTACCTCGCCGCCTCGACCGTATCTAGACCCACAGCTAGTTCCTGATTGTCCCTCTTGCGTTGTGGCGTGGAATAACAGCACAGACCACACTTCAATAATGGGCATAAATAAAAAATGGCTGCCCTTTAACCCCACACTGCTCCCCAGGCGGCGCACAAGGAGATGGGTTAAATGCAGAGACTTCATTGTGTTGCTCTGATATATTTATTGTCATTACACTGACAGTGTAGTGACAATAAATATAACAATTAAAAAAGCTGATAATGAAAAAAAAAAAGGGAAAAAAAGTACTTTTTACTTTTGAAGTATTACTACTCTTACATATGTCTGTGAAATTGTTGGTTAATCTTCCCACCATGAGTAATCTGGCCTGTTTGATATCAGGTGTAAAATAATTTAAATATAGCTGGAGGTTCTTTATCTTTTAAAATATCAGCATTAACTACTGTAAATATTGGTTTTAAACGTTTATGTTGAAAGAATTATTATAGAAAAGTGTTTCCACTGCCCAATATATTGTATAATCATGTTGATTTATGATATTTCATAGTTTGAAATTCCATAAACTGCACATAACTGAATGCAATTTCCAAGCACTTTTTAAATCTTGAGTAATTTCTTGGATGAATAATTTATTTTGTTTATTTGCCGTTCAATAAGTAAGCATTTTGTGGGGATCTACACTAATAGCTGCAAATGTTAAGCCAAGCAAACCGGTTTTAGTTTTATGAATCGCATTATCTTCACTTCCTGCCCAATAGAGTTGCTCGCTCTTCAATGCTAAACTGAGCAGCCAATAGGAAGCGTTTCAGTCACCGTGCATCAAGAGTGACCGTTGGTGTTGGGTGCAAGTGAAGAGAATGCATGTAATTTATAAATTAAAATCTGAAAAAGAGAAAATTAGAAAAGATAAAAATTGAAAATGTAAAATCTGTTAAAAAAAAAAAGTTTGAAATAAAAAAAAAACTTAAAATCTGAGAAAACTGCTAAATTAATATCAAAACTTTTAAGTGTTTTAAAGTTTCATTTCTGGATTGCATTTTTCCAAAATTTCTGCTAACATTTTCACATTTCTATCTTGGTTTCAACAATAATGGAACAAATTTCACTCCATATAAATCATCTCTGTTGCAACAATGACTGCAGGCTTTCAGAACTCCTTAAAAAACAACTAAAAAATTGTGGCTGCAGTTCAGTTTCAGATTTAAAAAAATAATATAAGCCATAAATATATTTTCTTAATACAGGAAGAATCAGTCAGTGTTTATATCATGTCTGAAAGGCTGTTGAAATGAAGCTAAAAAGCTGTTTTTCTGTTTGGGTGACAGTGAAAACAGGCAGCAGTGAAACACAGAATAAGACATTTATTTCAGAATTTTAAGGACAATATTTATCAGTTAATAGCATTATTTTACTTTATTTTCAGGGTTTTGAGGAGAGTGACGTGACTGTACTGGGAAAACAGAAAAACAGAATTTCCAACTAAACTTCCACCACCTAGAAGCTTGACATCTAATCTAGGTGTATAGCTCTAGCAGCCTACAGTCGGTTTTTGGGGGTAATGAAGCTAAATCGAAACCTTTGGCCTTAGAAGCAAAACAAAAACAGTCTTATTAACAGCTGGGTGTGAATGAATCAGAATACTGCAGCGTCAAAGATCACACATTCAGAAAATTAAAAAAATAAAACTTATGCTTGAACCTTTTGTATAAATAAGACAAAAGTCCACAGATGCTCCAGAGTCAGAGGTCATCAGCAGGAACGTCATGGATGTCTGCAGACTCACTACCGCGTGCATCTCATGAGGGAATGCGCGTGTCAGACTACGCAGCGGGAATCGCTACTGTTGGGTTTGGGGATGCTGATGGGAAAAGGTGAGCTATGGAGGCTTCCGTTGTTTCCTTCCTTTGTTGAAGCATCAAGGCTTCGCCGGCTGGATGGACAGCAGGCTGCCGAATTTAAAATGCTGGATGACGGGGAACTTCTCCAAACACTGCAAACGGAACAAAGAGAGGAGAACGATCAACACCAGTGGTGGAGGACATGCTAAACCTGGAGAGATGGCGACATGCTACAGGCGGCAGCATTTTCCATAAGAACTTTGTTCCAGTGAAGTATTTCTCAGGAAAAGCCTAAAACTCATCCTGGGATTCTGGATCCCATGACGCGTAGCAGCAGTTCTTCTATCCCCTTCTTCCCACCCAGATAATGCAGTTTTCCTGTTCTACCAACCACTGAAAAACCGATATAGAAATAAGTATTTACCCTTAATTTGAGTAGGTAAATGAGTTAGTTTGCCAATGGAATGAGTATTTTTACTCTTAAAATAAGATAATTAGATAATATGCACTTGAAATAAGATGATGCAATTGTGTTTTTTTATTTTAAGTGTAAATGGTTTTGTTCCACTGGCAAAATGTCTCTTTTGCCTCCTCAATCCAATTTTAAGAACAAATGACTTATCTAGATTTCTATTTTTTCCAGTGTACCAGTTTCCCTCTGAGACATCTCAGCCTCCATCTCAATCCAAACTGGTTCCAAACCCAAAGTAAGGAACCACCAAGGCAGCCAGATGCTTGTGCCAGACCCAACAGCCATCACAATGACCATCCAACCGGAACATGGCCTGTCTGGGACTCTAAGGTCTTCCTTTCTCTTCCATCATGGTGGTTCTGGAGTTATAAGATGATGGACCCTTTCCCCCCTTCTCTGATGTTTATTCAGACAATATTTTTTTTGTCATAATCCCGCCAAAAGGACACACACATCATAAAAGATTCAAATGGGTAGTTTATTTCTAAACCAGGTAAACTATTCTCCATACTGATTTCGAACGGGATTCAATACCCTGAAACCCCTGAATATGTCACAAGCCTGAGTGTATGCCCCTTCTCTGGGCCCACGGCTAGCTTTCCACTCGCCCGTAGCCACAGTCCTGCCTACCAGCTGAACTCCTTCTGGGCTCCTAAACGTTTGTGACTTTGATGGTGGAGCAAACTAGACAAAGAAAACTGCTTGTTGGCTACTTTTTAGGAAATCCCACCTCTTGAGGCAGTTCTTTTTTCTTCCCATTTGGGAAGAAAAAACACTGGCAAGAAGTTGTGGCCTAGTGGTTAGGGCATAGAGCTTGGAATCCTGAGGTTGTGAGTTTAAGCCCCACTCCCATAGACTGCCACTCGGGGTCTCTGAGCAAGACCTTTACCCCCCCCTTGTTCCCGGGAACTTGTTCCCCAGGGGGTTGGTTTGATTGCGGTTTTGGGTTCATTGATATTTGCAGATAACGTTAACAAAGCATCGTCAAGCTAACTGCCGTTCTCCTAAACAGTTCAAATTGGTTAAGTAGCGGTTTGGGTTATGGAGCATCTTTGCTTCTGACGATTGTTTATTCTCACTCCTGTTGACTCTATTCATTAGATATCTAGACAGTCTTTAGCCCCATTTCCACTACCCTTTTGAAAACGTGATCGTTCCAAGCACGGTAACAGAGATAACTGTTGAGTGAAAATGGAACGCACAACTGAACCGGACCGCGCCAGACCCAACCGAACCGCGCTAACATGGTACTAGTTCATCAATAGGGTTCGGCACGGTTCAGTTCTGTCTCAGTTCTCAGATAACAAAGAGCACATGAGCCGACCGCGTCATCTCCTTACAGTCAGGCTCCGTAATCAGGAAATTTCAGACATTCATTAAAATCCTAGCTTCCCTACCGTGCCACACGACTTCCAGTGATGATTCTGATTAGCAGTTAAGATGAACCTCAACGTCTGTTGTTTCCTGCGTCAGTAAGCCCTGATTAGACGATCGTTATCGTATCCACTTCCCAAATGCCGACTCTGTCAAGTAAATTCACCAAAGGCTGCTTTCTTCCCCTGAATCTCCGCAAACTTCCAGAATATTAAAGGCACGGCCATGTTGGGTTTTCTTGTTTACCTCTATAGAGCAGTAGTACCGTAGTTTGCCACTAGGAGGCGAAGAATCGTGCTAGCGTGGTGTGTAAATGGTCATAAGGAACAGAGCTCGGCATAGATCGGTTTCAAAGGGTCATGTATATGGGGCTTTTGTGTTATTATAAACGGATTTTTAATTATCTGGATCAGTTGCTTGTGGTAGTTTGTTAAATTTAACCCTTTTTGTACCCAGCTCCCGCTGGCATCTGTGGTCATCTTCTGCCTCGACTATTGGAAAGCCATATTAGCTTTTCTCCCAGCTTGTCTACTAAAATACTCTACCAAATGTTTACGTCATGATTCAGTTTTTCTGGTAACAAAGGATTTGTCAGCATCTACACCATCAAGACAATCCAGACTCTTTTTTTGTTGTTTTTCAATGGTAGAGTGACCTACCTGGTACTGCTGGAATCAGAGCATCAGAGCTCTTCTGTCCCTTCCCTCCCTCTATGCCTGCTCTTTCTACACCTCCATTTCTGGCAGAATAGAACCAGTTGTCTTCCTTGTAAGCAACTTTTTGTTAGCTTTGGTATGAGCTACACTCTTTCCTCCATCTTTTTAACGCATGAACTGAAACAAAATTCAAGATTAAATGTTCTTTTCCTGAGTTATCTAAAAAAAAAAAAAAGTCACAACCTTCGGAGAAAAAAAACAAACTAAACCACCAGATTCTTCCTTAACTCTGTGATAAAGACATATCCATGCAAAGGAAGCTTATTTATCCCAAAGGCAGATTTTGAATAGAATTTGAGACTGATTAGTTTATGAGGTGGCCGTCCCATTTCCAGGCTTTAAACTCTTTAACATTCTGTGCTGGGAACAGGCCAGGACGGCAGCCGTAGCCCCTCCGTTCTCACTCAGGCCTTAGGAATGTGTTTGGAATGAGGTTTCAATTGTCTGCCTGAAAAAGGCATGGAGGTCCCAGGAAAAAATGTGGTCTTGTTGGCACCAAAATCCCTGCTAGAAATGACCTTTACCCAGAGCGCTTGTACAGGCCCATACCATGATAGAACCACTTACCATCACCGAGCCAGGTTGTAAGGACTGAAGAGCAAGTAAAATAAAAACATATGCTTAGTTGTCTTATTATGTAAATTTAAGTCATTTAGCTGGAATATATTAAAGATTAGGATTGGTTTCCTGTCGTCTACAATACAAGTTGAGACGTTGATTACAAGTAAGAATGTTACTACTTTGTGTACGAAAAAATAATAAATTACAAATTTATGAGCGTAAAATCCTTAATCGAACAATATAACATACGTGTTCAAAACAAAAGGTCGGCAAAAATGCAACGACTGATCAATGATTCTGGTTTGGTTTTCATCCCCTTTTTTTTGTCGTTGACAAAAATTCTGGTGCAATACCGCCTCCTACTGGTGTGGAGTGCAACAGCAGCTTTAGGGTTTTTAGGTTTATACTCGTAATTTTTATAAATTTTTTTATTCATACCTGTTTTGCTGCAAAGTTGTAACTTCTAAAATTTTATTGTTAAATAAAACAGCCAAGGTCACATATATGTACTTTATTGGCTTAAAATTCCAAATTCAGTGTTTCAGGGCTGCGATTATTAAGATGACAGATTAACTGATTAATCTGTCGATAGTTTTTTTTTTTTATTAATCGATTAATAGTCTGAAAGCCAAAGGTTCTTTATATAAGACTTTAACCAGGTGAAACTCAAACTTTTCTACTTGAGTTCTGGATAGAGCATTTTTATCTTGAATGCAAAATCTTGCTATGATGGATCGCTATGTCAGCTACAGGTACGGTTTAGATTGTCTATACTCCAGTTAGCGATTCATCGTTTACTAAATTATCTTGTAATTATTTAAATAATCAATTAATCACAATTATTCGGATTAATTGTTTAAACCCTAATGTATTCATGTCTGTCGATTGCCTATGAACAGAAACTCTTATTACATAAAAATCTACAACATATACATCTAACATGTAATTTTCTTTTAAACTCGATCGGATCCACTTTTTTATATTTTAATCAACTGACTTTGGCTCTGCTCAAGATTAATGTGGATTTGGAGAAGTAAGCTGCAAAAATAGGACCGCTGGATTTTAGCTAAGGACACCACGGTACACGGCGTGGGTCTGCTCTGACTGACTGGAGTCGCTGCCATTAGCACAGGCACGCCTACGTACGGCTTCCAATATGGTGGAGCTGAGGGGTAAAGTCTGGGTCTTTAACTGTTCCATAGATCAGAGGAAAATTGGTTGGAAATATAAACACCTTTGATACTGTTTAACCGCCTTAATGGATCTAAAAGCAGACAAAGTCCAAAGAAAAACTTATAACTTCAGAAAGGTTAAAAAACTGTTATTTTACAAGATAAAAAGTCTACTTTAAAGAAGAAAAAAAAAGCAATGATGCCTAAATCAGGTGTTAACAAGACTGTATGGTGACAGGAAGCCTTCGGCCCCCGAGTATCAACTCTGACCCGTGTCACTGGTCTCACTTGTCTTTCACATTGACCGTGTTCAAATGGTCTGCAGAGCAGCTCAGAGGAGACTCTTTGTGTGGACTGCCACAGACCCATTTTATTGGGGAGCCGCAGTGGGGGTCTGCGGTGCTGGGCGGCTGCAGTGGGGGCGGGGGAACACAGTCGAACTGAACAGTCTGTCGGTGAGGTGACGCTGTAGGTCATGATCATCGAGGCAGAACTGGGTGGAAAAGCACGCCTCAGAGACCCTCTGGCTGAGATGATATTAGATCAATGTTTGGAAATCAAAAGGTCAAAGGGTCACAGAGTAGAGAATAAATAATACCTTAAATGGTCAAATTGCCCATAATTTGTCATAACTATCAATTAATTAATCAAGTCACCCATAAAAAATATAAGAAAGAGTTCAACAAAATATTAACCAAAGCTTTAATGTTTTGGCATCTGATACGGTTTAAGATCATTAATTTAAGCTAACTGCCAAGATTAATGACAAAAGTGAGTACAACTCAATAGAGAATGCTCGGTCTACCATAAACGGTGAATAAGTAAAAATGAAAATTACTTCATCAATTAATTCTGGTTCCTATCAGGATTGTTTTCTAGATCTACTTTCAAAATAACTACATAATAACAAAAGGTCTAAACAATGGCTGATAAGATAACACGGCTAACCGCTACAATTCGGCTAGCTCCCCCTACTCGACAGCTTGAGCCGGGCGTACACTGTGCGATTTTTTTCCCCTTTTTGGGTCGATTCTCCAGACGTCCGACATGTTTTCGATCGGGCGGAGTTTCAGCGTGATCGTGGTTCGAGCAGCGTGTTGTATAGAGGGGGTAAAGCCAGCCATACGCTGTGCGATTTTTAAGCTACAGCTCACACTGTAGCTTTGTGAGTTCATAGCTCACCATGCATGTGTGGCCCGACGCTCTGATGCGATCTACCTGCTCACACTGTACGTCTAAACACCAGGTGGGACTCAGCTCCGCATTGAGATGGCGCTACTCGGACTCGTCTATCCGGAAGCCAAACGAGTAGAAGAGGAATATGAAGCTCACTAGAGTGAAACGCGCTGCCTTGGCAATTTGTGCAATTTTGTGCTGAAAGCCCTAAAAAGAAAATGCGACGATGTATCTGGGAAAAAGACATGGCTAAGCAAACATGGCTACTACGGTCTGTCGATTTTAGAGAAGTTTTTTGTGTTCTTTTAAGAGGAAGAAGAGGAATCTTTGTTTGCGCACTGAGCGATTTGCCCACGACGGCCGACTGAAAAACAAACATGTTTGATTTTCTCCCGACCTCCCGATTCATGATGGGAAGGTTGTCATGGAGGCCTATTGCCCCGCGTTACCCCCTGTATACTACACCACGCACGATCAGGCTAACAGTTGGCCTGATCAAAAAATTCTCGCACGACTGAAAAACACACAAAAAAATAATTGCACAGTGTATTCCTGGCTTTAGCTTAATAACTTAGCTAACAGCTAATCCTAGATAGGGAGTGGCGAGTGTAGAATTGTTATACATCTTCTGCACTTTAAACCATTAATCTTGGTTGCGAGATTATATAAATAATTCGCAAAGGCAAACAAGTTAAACAAAGTGAAGTTTAAAGTAATTCTGACAATTACATTTTTAAGTACTTAGTACTTTCTTTTAGCATAGTTGTACTTAATTTGAAGCATTAGCTCCAAAAAAGTT
>NW_015151270.1:107242-108524 GCF_000732505.1 Cyprinodon variegatus | reverse complement strand
ATAACCTAAACACTAGGCCGCCACTCCCCTAGAAAAAAGATCTGCAGTGAACTAAAGCTGATTCAGCTCTGAATTACGATAAGCCTGCTGTAGATGTTGCTACTGACTTTAGAGCTACCAGCTTACTTCATCTAACTAGCAACAAGAACAGATCTGTACTTGTCTATGATAGTCCTGCTCTGCTTCACTTTGAAAAGAGTTCAATAAGTGGCAACAATAGCAGCAGATCACATCAAGGCTTATCGTTGCCATTTACTTCTGGCTACTGATCAGTGAAGCTGCGAGCCATCTAGGTAGCCAATAAGCAAGTTTGGTTTGCCATGTTGGGGTCAGTAATATTATGTAGATATTATGTCTAAATAAACTTTAAAAAAAAAAAAGGAAAAAGAAAAAATGGTGAAGAAAGAAATGTTGACATAAACTGTTTGGTTTTCAGCCTAATTTCATTCAAAGTATGCAGGCTTGAGAAAAAAGCGCTGAAAACGATTTTGGTTTGATTAAAATATAAATACTTCGCTTAGCTTCCTAACCTCTTAGGAAACCATTAAACACCTCATCCATCAAGCTGAACACTGACCAAGGTGTAGCAGCCCGTTTCCACAAGCAGCACTTCCATCAGACTGGCTGTTTAAATTAGGTATAAACTCTTTGCTAGTTGTTTTTTTTATCTTAACCTTTATTTTTCATTAATAAATATAGAAAGAAACTCTTTGCTATGTTTTGGTGTTGATGTAAGAAGCTCTTCTTTGGTTAAAGTGTGGCTTTTTTTTAAACTGAAAGACTAATTCAGTTAAGTGATTTATAATTTCATACAATACAAAGAGAAACCGCTATATTGTTTTGTAACTTTAAGATTAGAAAAACAATTTAAAAAATAATAATCTTTCTACATCAGGACTTGGTCTGAACTCCAGTTAGACTGAGAACTTTGCTCTTGCTTGGTCTACAGCTCAGCCTGAAAACCTTGTGTGGGGCCAGGGAAAGGGAGAGAGGAATGCGAGTCTGCTGATGGTTGCTTCAGGCTGGGAGGAAGGTCGGGACAGAGGGAGGGAGGATTTAATGAAGGGAACGGGGGAGGGGGGAAGGGAAAGGCAGACAGCTTGGCCCCTCAGCTCTTTGGGAAGACTCACAGGCTGCTCTGGAAAACACAGGATGTGGGCATGCAGGCGGGGAGAACGGGTTTAGACATCCCCCCTATCCCACCCCCAACGCCCACACACACACACACACACACACACACACACACACACACACACACACACACACACACACACACACACAC
>NW_015151270.1:105005-106692 GCF_000732505.1 Cyprinodon variegatus | reverse complement strand
CCATTCTCTCCATTCCTGCTTTAACCCTTTCCTGCCTCTCCCCTCCACAGCCAGAACCAGTCTGTCTGGGTGTTTCGCTCGCAGGGATCCTGCTCTCCGCCTGCTTTCAGGAACCTTTATGCTCAAACCTTTAATGATATAAGATACAAAACAAACTTTTATTTAAAAAAAAGCAAATAATTTTTCCTTTTTGTTCTTAATTATTTGATCGGTTTACATTCATGTAAAAGAAAAAGAAGATTTTTTTAAAAAGTGGATATAAAAAAAGCAAACCAACATTTTTATCAGGTTACCGGTATATAGGTTTTGAGTTATGAAACTTAATTTTACATACTTAAATTTAAAATAAAAATTATATTAGAAAATTATATTTAAATAAAACTTGCCAAATATAAGAATCCACTGTGCCTTGTTTAAATATCTGGCTCCCTTCGTGCAAACTATCACAGATATTATTCACATAATTTTACAAGCAAAACAAAATAACTTTTTCTGTTACTTATTTTTTATTTAAATATAATCAACCTCATCTTTTAAAAAGTTTCCTCTACAGTTTTCCAAACGCCGTCAGTAAATATATGATTGAAAGTTTCATTTAGACCAGGTTTAAAAACTTAGCAAGAGTCTAAAAAAATAAATAAAAGGTGTGGCCAGAGCCATAGAGATAGGAGAGTTCTACCAGTGGAAGACAAAGAAAGTTGGGTCGTTAGAGGATCCGATAATTAATTCAAAATAAAGCCAGATCTGTGGAAAACAGCATACTTTTGGTAATTGGTTTACAAAATATACAAAGACAGGTAAAAAAACGTACCAAATGAGAGGTTGTACCCCATTTTATACTTATGTTGTAAGAAATTAGAAATATTTTCTTATTTATTTAGAGCCTGTTTTATTATCTTTAGTTGATTTATATGTAATTTTATTAAATTTTAACATTTTGTTTACATGATCAAAGGTGAGTAGAGCAAACTAAGTATAAGTTTCTACTAACATAACGGAGGTTAAAGAGGCCTTGTTTCTAATAATACTGCCACCTGTGGCCAAAACACAGAAGTGCAACACTCTTCTGCTGGTGCTCATACTTAGTTTTTTTTTTCTTTACTTTTTTCACTTTACCTGGACCTGCTATTTATGTCTGGATGCCAGTTGTTTCTGAATATGCATTAAATCCAAGGTGAATATAACGCTTTGATTGTTAGCTAGGCTGGACCAGTTTAACATGGACACGCTTGACATCACGTCTGCAGAAACAAAGCTGGAACATCCCAGCCGAAGTACATTTAGGGAAAATAGGCTACTGGCTTAAAGTCTGCTCAATAAACGATGTTTTAATCATAAAGAGTTAAATACAACCCTTTTGTTTAGTAAAAAGTAAAAAAATAAAAAAAAAAGGTCTCTAAGTACAAGTGGATGTAGTCTCACTAATATTTACCTCTTTATATTTGTATTTATTGTTTGCGTTGTACCATAACTGTACATGTAACAAATAGTTTTATGTTGCAAACATATTCTTTATTATTTTTACTTAAGTCTAGGTAGGATCAGAGAGCCTGATGTAATATTTAAGATCTGTTGTCCATTTTCTGTCGTTTATGATGGCCATGCTCTGCTAATGTCTATTAAAGTCGTAGGGAAATTATATTTAAATGTCAAATCATTCTGGCTTAAACGTGTATATAAATGTACT
>NW_015151270.1:100305-104342 GCF_000732505.1 Cyprinodon variegatus | reverse complement strand
CCTTGATAAACGACCAATCACATTCACTTTATTCACTAGTGTAAAGTCGTGCACTCGGGAGAATTCGGAAATGCAAACGTTGGAACAGCCGCTTCCCTACTACTGTAAATGCTAGTGTGTGCAGCCAAGTTTCCACGAACTATTTAATCTCCGTGCCTCGCCGTTGCTCTTTGACATGTTGTCCGTCAATGAATTTGTCAGAACTCACTGAGCGCTGGGCGTGTCCCATGTGACGCAGAAAATAAACCAGGGATTGAAGGGATTTAAGGCCAGAACACACAGAATCTGATTTTGCGTCCGATCCGACAGAAAATCGTTTCGGATTAGGTTGTGGTGTCTAGAGCTCATTGAAAGTCAATGGGGATCATCAGACCCGACACCATTTTATGTAAGAGGGCTGCGTAGCTCCGACTGAGATAGAGCACAGGTCTATTTTAGTAGCCTCGTTAGACCATTCTGATCTCGCAAGCTTTCAAGATTTCAAGAAAATACAAAATAAAATCTGTTAAACTCATGTGGAAAGAGTCTGTTTTGAGTTGCATATCACGTTTATAGTAAGCAGGACAGATTGGTGCAAAACAATGAATGTAACATAATAAAGAAAGAAAACTTTATCTGTCTTCTGTCCTCCTGAACTCCTATACTAGATAAAGTAGTGATCCTCTTTGAGCCTCACAAAAAAACAAAAACAGAATCATTTTCTTTCTTTTTTTTCCATGAAAAATGATGCTGCACATTGTTTTAATTTTTGTAGCACAGAGATAGAAGTAAAAAAATCTGCAGAGATCTGCTCACCCTGCCTAGTCGGAGCCTCTCTATACGGAGTCAGAGGGACATTGAAGAAAAAATCTGATCGGAGATTAAAAAGTCGTACCCCTCCGGTGGGTTCAAGCCTTTAAAGTCAAAATGAATCACAGCGCCACCTATTGGTGGACTCTGGTAATAAAAAAGAAAAATCGTGAGGCACCAACTAAGACGATATTTGAACGTTTTTACACCTTGGGTAAAAGAAAGATTGCTGTATTTTAAGACAACTTAAAAAAACTGATTAAAACTAGCCTGTTTCAGTGACAGAGGCTAAATGAGAGGACTCTGAGCCTAAGTCAAAAAAAGAAAGAAACCCAGTAAACAACTTTTATGGACCTTCTCAGGTTATTGACTCATAGCTCACTTTTACTTTGAAGTTTAAAATAAAATTGAACAACTTTGAAGAAGAGAAATCACATCTATTTCACCACAAGTTAGTCAGAAATACTTAGGAACCATCATTTCTTCTGTCACAAAACAAATTCTTGATATTTACCCTCCTGGAATACATTCCACCATATTTCTGTTTTATAAACATTCATGTCATTTTTTTCCCCTTTCATTCCTAATCAGTGCAGTTTGGAGGAAAGGTTGAAGCGATGCACTTTTCCAGACTTTTCTCTCCGGTCGGAGCTGGAAGCCGGGCGTTTGCTTCAGAGCACTGCTTGTTGGTGGGTTGAGCAATTTCACCAAAAATAACCTTTTTTTTGTGCTAAAGCTAAACTAACAGCCAAAACATTTCTTAGAAATCGGAGGACCAATGCAGAAAGCTTGGAGGTGTCTCGCAACAACTGGAATGTTGGATCGTTTGGGTCCTGATTTCCGTGGCGAAAACCTGCTCCAGCGCAAATTCCAGATAATCCATCAGAACAGGATCTATGTGTATTAGATGTTAGGTCTTTACTAAACAAGTTTCTGTCATGTTCTTTCGTAGTGATGCTTGTGTTAACAGGCCACTGCTTGCTGCAGCAGCAGCTTCTGGTGTGGCTATTATGTTAAGGCCCACTGCTAAATAATTATGTTTATTTATGCAGTGCAACACTTACATCTAAAGTAGACTCTGCATCCAGCAGACAGCAGGAAGCACAGCTATTGCAATCCAGACAGAACCTTTTTTCAGTGTTCGAAGCTGATTTTTTTCTCCCCACCGGACCTTTTGTCAGCCTGATGAATCATTAAAGGCTCATCAGCATCAGTGGAAGTAAAAAAAAAAAGGAAGATGGTTTATTTTACCTCTGCTTTGTACATCCTGATCAAGCCTTGGTTGACTTTGGACCAAGAAGGAACGGCACTGATGTTCCACAGCTGGTTGGAGTGCTCAGCAAATGGACCCGTCTTCATCTGCAGACCAAAGAGATGAAGATGAGCTGATAAAACATTGAAGACACGCAGCCGCTATAACTAATTCATACTGTAAAGATCCAAACGGCCATTAACGATGTTAGAAAATGAAAGTTTAAATGGAGAAATGACATAAGCACTGCTCAGTGGAGTCTATTAAAATTCAGTATATGTAACAAACCCATAGACATGATTAATTTAAAGCTTAAGCAAACATATCTATCTTCAGATAAATAACCTATAAGGATTTTATATGACAGATTTGAGTTTGAACAAACAAAAAGGAAATACTTATATCATTTGACCTAAAATTCTTCATAATGAATTAAACAAATAGTCAAGTATTCTATATAATAAGGAAATAATAGCCCAGGTGAACATTAGCATTCCCTCATTAACTTCTCATTAATTTCAGTCTGTTCTTTAAAGCGACACAGAACCATTTCTATAGGTTTGCTCTATAATGGTTCTCTTATCTGATTCAGAAAAATACATTTTTCAAAGAGACAAAATGAAAACAGAAGCAGCTAGGCAGGATAGCATGTTGTTGCTAACTTAGCATGCTATATTAGCTCCAGCTACAGAGCCTTTTATTCTGACATAAGCACAATAGTTAGCTGTAGAATGAGGTTTACCTCTCAGTTTTATACAAATTAGAATTTGTAAAATAATTGTTTTCTGAAATATAACAGAAAACCTTTTTAAAAAATGCTACTGGTTAGCATGTTAGCATTATCATGCTAATCTTAGTTTTTGCCCACTGAATGCTGATTTGGGCAAAGTGAAGCAGCTTTGGGCAAAGTATTTTAGTTTAATAAAGTCCCTCCATTTAACTATGAATGTTTACAGCTCTATAGATCTGTATTTTATCACATTTAATCTCTTTCTTTGTTTTAGCTTTAGCATCCTTGATAAACTCAGCTGTTCTGTTTGATAAGCTGCATTAAAAATATTTTTTTTTAAAGTCAGGGCTTGGATCTGGGAACCTGATTCTCCTGCAAAGTCAAAGAACCAGAGAAAATTTCAAATTAAAATATATTCTTCCCTGTGCTTTTTACATCTTTAAGCTAATTTTGATAGATTAAATTACGTAGCCTTAGCTTAGGTAAAATATTACTGAATATGATTCTGATTAAGCAATTATTGAAATAATCGTTTACTTATTTAGTAATTGATTAATCGTTAAATGGAGTATAGACTCTAAAACACGCCTTTAAGCCGGGCATAGACTGTACCATTTTTTTGCCCTTTTCGGGCAGATTCTCCAGTCGTGCGAGAATTTTTCGATCAGGCATATTGATTTTTTCGAAATTAAAGCAGATAAAAATCTTTTCCACTTAAACAGTTCTGGATAGATCATATTGACAAACAAAAAAGTTTGTGTTGATCTTAAATGCAAAATGTTTATACATTTTTTGTCTTAAAAAGATTACTGCTTTCAGTCGTAAAATTACTGCACTAAGTGGGTTGCTCTGTCCGTTAAAGCCGAGCGTACACTGTACGATATTTCCAATTGTTGCACGCAGCTACAGCTGAAACTGTACGAAGAAACCGTATGGTTTAAGGTTAACAGCTCATGATGCATGTTCTCACACCGTGCGACCCAACGCTCTGATGCGATCTACCTGCTCACACCGCACGTCTAAAAACCAGGTGGGACTCAGCTCCGCAGTGAGATGGCGCTAATTGGACTCGTCTATCCGGAAGACAAACGAGTAGAAGAGTATTTGGACAAAGACATGGCTGAGCAAACGTGGCTACTACGGTCTGTCAGTTTTACAGAAAGAACTCCATTTCACTCATCGTACAGTGTACGCTCAGCTTAACTAGCCTCGTGAGACCATCCTGATCTCGCGAGCTTTCAAGGTTTCACTCGCAGATCAGTCTGG
>NW_015151270.1:94857-100166 GCF_000732505.1 Cyprinodon variegatus | reverse complement strand
ATTTGCCCTTTTTGGGCCGATTTTCCAGGGCTGAGCGACATTTTTCAATCTTGATGAGTTTTTATTCATTGCTAGAGGAGGTAATGAGGGGAGATTAGCTTCTTACGACCACTTCCCATCGTATGAACAGATGAAAATCAAAGATGTTGAAATGTACAGCTCAATCTGTAGCTGATAGCATACGGCATATTCCCTCCATAACTTATTAAGCGTGCTATATTTAAAAATCACTTTTTGTTCTTATTGTTCAGTCATCTATGGCTTTTTTCCATCTTTGTTTACATTATATTTAAAGCCTAACCAACCTGCAGGCTGTTTACTATCACTGTATTCCTGCTTACAGTGCTTTTCTGTGTTAAGAAAAGTATTAAATGTCCGTTTAGTCAAGTTAAATAAAGTTAAATTTTAAAACACTGCCACAAATCAGCTGAAAGAGAGGAATATTAACTTAGTAGGTTATTTAGTGTTCAGCTTTGGTTTTAATAACACCTTTTTTACATAAACTGCAATTTTGTTTATTTTTTTCCCTCGTAATATTTTATTGACATGATGGACATTATATCTGTTTAAATATACTGAAACAAATCAGATTTTCTAGTTATTGTTTACATGAAGCTATCGTCTGCTGGGAAGAAACATTAGAAACACGTCTGACTGGAAAGTTTAAAACCGTTATTTCTATCAAAACTGTGTCAAACTAGATCACTCAGTCTAAAATGTACTAAAATATTGTTTTGATTTTTTACTTTTGTTAGACTAATAAATCTTTACCTGCTGCTCTGTTATCCAGGACAGCTGTGATCTCCCAATAAACTTTAGAAAATCAACATATTAGAAAATAAATCATAGCTAAGAGGAACAGTTTCAAATAAAGAAGTCAAAGTCTGAAGAAAAACTACATGATGGCGAAAATTTAAAAAAGCTGACCTCTTTATCAACAAACATACAAGAACAAAGAACGACCTCAAGTTAACAGAACAATCCCTTTAAAGTAAGAGACAGATGGACAAATAAATGTTGAATTTATGAATGTCTGAATGAAGAACTGAGGAGTGAGCTTGGTTTTCCCAGCAGATTCCCCGGAGAGGCTGAGCAACCCGAATCCAGACCCTGGGGCATCAATCTTACAAAAAAAAAAAAACCCTCCTTTTTCCATCCCGCCCCGGCTGAACGCTGCTGCAGACACTTTCCAGGGCCTCGCATGAGAAGACAGGGGGGAAGGGCAGGGAGGAGGGAGGAAAGCGAGGGGGAGGAGACAGCCCGTATTCCCTGGAGGAAGGAGTGATTCACAGCAGCATGTGGGGAAGGAAGTGACTCATGTTTGGGGCTCGCGCTCGCACACAAGCCCTGTGTCTGACGTTCAAAAAAAAAAAAAAGAAATAAGAGCATGAGTTTAAAACGTCCACATGTGTGGATGGCAGGAAAGAAATCCTGGGCGTGCACGCAGAAAGGACGGCGTGTTTATGCTTCCCAAGGCCCGTCTGCACAACAGTAAACAAAGGACGGCAAACAAGCTGGAAGTCAGGTCCAAACAGGACCAGAAAAAGATCTGAGCAATACCGCTTTACGTGGGCTGCTTCCCGGCAAAACGGGCTTTTAAATTCTTTCAGCAGTCAGCCTCACTTAAACAACAAACTCTGATGTTGCTATGGTAACCAGGGGTTTAATCAAAAAGGATAAATAGAGCAGAAGCTGAGAAGTAAAGTTCCAGGCAAAAGGCTACAAAAAGGGATATCGGTGATTAGTGAAAGTCTGAAACCAGAACTTATTTCCTTCTTTCCTCACTGAAACAGAAATTTAAATATCTATTTTTAAGTTTATTATCAGATTAGATGATGGAGATTAAAAAAAACTAAAACGCTTTACTAAAATACTTCAAGAGAACAGGAAGATATTTTGGAAAAACTTGATTATCTTTAAGCCTTTGGCAGATACTTCCATCCAAAGACAAACATGACATTTTAATAATATAGGTACTATTAAAAGCAAAGCTCCACATTAGCATGTCTGTAGAGATGGTGGTATAAAATATAGTAAAGTAGAAGCGGGCTTCTGTCAACTCAAGGTAAATCCTGGATGAAGGGAGTTAAAAGGGAGTTTTTCCTCTCCACTGTCGCTGTGGGCATGCTTAGTGTGAGGGATTGCTGAAGAGTCAATGAATCGATGCAATCAACTGGTTTTCCTTATAGAGAAAATTTAAATCAATCTGACTGGATGATCTGGTGAACTGGAAAGTGCCTTCAGATGAAATGTGTTGTGAATTGGTGTTATAGAAATAAACTGAATTCAATTGAATTGACTCACTGCATACACTGCAAAAAATATAAGATAACATGAATTTTTCCTTGATTTAGGGAGGTTAGACAATCACCGATGAAATAAAATGATTTATATTTAAAATAAGAAAAACCAACAAGTCCATTCATTATCTTATTGCAACACCATGATATCTTGTATTTTCAGAAAATAAATATTCTTTCCATTGGTGGACCATTTTTTTAATGGCTGCCGTTCAATCTTTCCATGAAAAGGAGGAACATTTAGTACAATAAATGAAGCCGATTGGGTGACATGCTAGCTAGTACCCGCCTTCCATGATGCGCTTTCAGCCAATCGTAGCAGCAGAGTAAGCTGAAAAATCTAACTTTTTCCTAATCCTGTCAGAAGAAAAGCACAGACATCTTTCCATATCTACGAATTCACAAAGTGCTTCTCTTTGCTCCTTTTTTAAATGAGAAATTTTCGCAATTTTAGCTAAAACTGAGTCATTTGCGGTAGCCATGGCGTAGCCGTGTTTGTAATGCCTCAGCAGGGCCCTTCTGATCGTCATCATTCCTACATGCCCCGCCCCAAAAAAACTGCCGGCATGTCATTGGTTCGACTCACTGGAGGTCATGGGACGGACGTAGTAGCGGGAGTCTTTCATGATGGATTCAGCTTCCAGCTTCCAGCGCAAAGTTAGATCATCTTATTAAATCCACTTATCGAAATAAATAGATTATTTTTAGTTAATTTTTTTTTTTGGGTAATAGTTGGACTTGAAGGTACATATTTGTACTTTTTTCAGATTCTGAGAGCTACATCCATGTTCCCCAGTAGTAAATGGCCTATATGTGTAATCTTTAAAGACACGTTTAGTGTTTAATATTAAAAAAAACAAACAACAAAGAGGGAAAACATTGTCAGAATATCAGTTGAAGCCAAGTTTAGCTGCAGCTGAAGATTTTAGAGCAAAACATTAATATATACTTAGAAGTAGATTTTGTTTTGTGTGTAAGGTAAGGTAAGGTAAGGTAAGGTAAGATAAGATAGACCTTATTGATCTCAAGGTGGAGAAATTCATCTTTAAGGTTAGTTTGATGTTGCATCGACCAAAGGAAGTTCCTCACAGACCCTGTGGTGTAAGGCTGGGTTATCATTGGACTGGTTTTCTTTTTATTCTGCCATTCCTTTCCCGTTTGTTTAATGCAGAATTGGTGCTGGAGAGTCGGAGTCAGATCTGGACTCGGTTTATCCTGCCCGAGTCCAGAAACGGGTCAGACGCATCACCAGAGATGCTGCCCACAGGGACAATGCACGGTTTGACCCACTTCCATCAGGAAAAAGGCTTCAGCTGCTTTAAATCAGAACAAACAGGCTTACAGGCTGTTTGTTTCCCAGAGCTGTGAAGGCAATCGCCCCTGTAGTCAGACACACAGGATCCACACCGGCTGACAAGCTAACGGAGCAGCAGCCCATTTCAGAGACGCTCAGGAACAAGCTGCACTTTATTATCCTTCTTCCCAGTTTCTCTTCAAATGTTTCTCAAAGGCTGTTTTATGTTTAATGTTTCTTCTACTGAATTGTTTTCATCTTTTCTGCATTCTTTGTGTTTCATCCTGAGTCTCCATTAAACCCCATCATGGTTTCTTATACCCTTTTCCCACTGGCAGAAAAACCTGTTTTAACGCAGGAATAATCAGATTTTAGTGGCAGTGGGAACACCTGGGTCAAATGACCCGGCAAGCGACCCGTGTTAAAATTTCCTCGGCTCTGATCGGCATGCTGTGGGACCAGAGCCGGGTCGACCCGCTAATTTACGTGAAGCCATTGAACGCATCGTATGGACGTCGACACATCGCTGCAGTCGCTTCTGATCTAACAAGCAGAAACTTCTGTTTTTATTTTCTATACATGTGGCGGCTCTGGTGTGAGAGGGATTCAGACAGATAATAGAGCGAAACAATAAATCCTCCATTGTTTACTTTCCTGATTTCTGTGGCACTGGTTACAGCATTGATGCTAACCCAGCGAGATGGCGTCACCAAACATGCAGTTGCGGGGGGACGGAGGCCAGACGACTAGGCTTTTTTTTTTTTTTACCAGTGGTAAGGGAGCTAAATGCTAACTGTTAGCGGCTAGACACATGTTTGAAAAACCAGCATTAACCTGCTATTTTCAGTGGGAAAGAGGCTATAAAGAGCTCTCTGCACCGTGACTTCTGAGTCGGTTCTGTTTAGTCAGATCATCAGTTTGTTTGCTGCTACTGATAATAAATCCGTCTTCCAGCAGCTTCATCTAAAGCAGCAGAACTCCAATCAAAGTGCAAATAATTTCCTTCCATTTCACCACATGGATCCTAAAATACCTAAATATATTTCATCACAGTATGAAAGAAATCCCTGACCTCTGATCACATCTTACAGAGAAGCTTCCAGGTGCTGATTTGCTTTTACAAGTTTAACTAATTAATGAGTAAAATGATGGATGAAGATACTCTGGACTGAGATCTCACCCCCCTGATCCTGGTTCTCAGCAGAACTGAGTCACGTAGCTGTCGGAACTGAACCTCAGAATCCAACAGATGATTCATCAGGAGGAATAAAACTGTGGTTGATTCTCTCCATGAACATGTTGGTCTGAGCCCGGTGTCATCTCAGGATAGGTAAGACGAATTGTTCCAGGACTCCTGTAGATCATCACTATCCCCATCTATAGTCCTTGTTGGAGCCCTTTGTTGTTTCTTTCCTCAATGTTTCTGTCTTGTTTATCCCAGTGGGTGACATTAAAGAGGAACACTGGGTATGTTAAACCGCTGCCGCAGGTGAAGCAGGTCTTAATTAGCCTGGGTGCCGCAGGACGCACAGCTTCTACCGCTTTTATTCATTCGTTCTTTGCACTTGTTTTGATTTTGTTATTTATACAAACATTTTATACAAGCAGCTAAAATACCAACTTTGAAAATAAGCTGGAACATCACTAAGACTGGACAAAGATGTTTTAGACTTTAAGAAGCGCGTTATAAACAGATCTTCCCCTAATCAGAGTAT
>NW_015151270.1:93024-94371 GCF_000732505.1 Cyprinodon variegatus | reverse complement strand
AGCCAGGGCAAACGTTAGCCCGTTTGCGGCAGCCAGGGCAAACGTCAGCGCGTCTGCAGCAGCCCTCTCTCTGCATAGCCGTGTGTAAAGGACCGCTGGCTCTGATGGTGATTTTTCTGTTTTATTTGGCAAAATGTTCATTTGATTTGTGTTTATCTGACTTTGTTCATTATTATTCCCCCACTAAATGAAAAAAGTCAGAATTTATTATTATCTAGAAACTGTTAATAACAGGAGGTGAAACGCAGCTCCAGACGAGCCGAGCGTGTGATGATGTCATCAGTACGATTCTCTTCTAATTGACCCAGATTTATGCTGCGTGCTCCCAATCTCCCAGAGTCCTCGTGTCCTCTCCAAGTATGAGAGGACACGAGTTAAAAATTTTTTTTTTTTTTTTTTTTTTTTTTTACATATTGAGAACCGGTGATTTACTTTTTTAAAAGCCAAAAACTACCAAAAATAATGTAAAAACTTTTTTACAACATATAACACTTTTCTTTGTTTTTTCCTGTTTCCATTAAGCTCTTCTAACTCCATAATTAAAAATTTACATAAAGGAACGGTGATGGAAACACATGGACTGTTCTGACTGTTGGATGCCACAGTTACTGCCTGACAAAAAACCCGCTCTGATCCCAACGTCAACAATCAGTCCCATCTCTGAGCTGAATGTTGAACAGATTTCATTCAGATCAGGTTATAAAAAGATCTAAAATGATCAGAGCTGCAAATTTGTCCAACATTTAAATGTTTTTTTATCTCTACCGTAGGGATGTCCCGATCTAACATATTTAGTTCTGATACAATAACGGCAATCCTGAATATCAACCAATATCATACATACTTTTATCACTGAGTTAAGAGATAAAACTGTTTAGTTTATCATTGCTTCTTTAAATTAAACTCTATTGCAGCCGGAATTAAATCGGCATGTGAGAGTAAAGAAAATCACATATTTTCATGGCCATGACTGGGGGAGAGGTCAGGTTAAAGCAGGAGGAGGAAAAAAGGTGAAGGAGGAGGTCCGTGTATGATGGGAAAAAGGAAAAAGGATGTAGCCGCTCCACTGACGCCCACTCCGACTTCCCTCCCCTCCTTTTTCCTCCAAAATTCCCAAAACAAAGCTCACAGTTCCTGCTCTGGCAAACGACCAACTCAGTCCATCTGCCCACACAGCGGCCACACACACACACACACACACACACATGTTATGCTATACTTATGGGGACTTTCACTGATTTACAGCTGAACCCAGACCCTCACCCTGCACCTACCCACCACCAGTACATACCCAACTCTAACCTAAACGCAGCTCACTGCTTAGTTCCTGTTGGTCCTCTCAAAGTA
>NW_015151270.1:88113-91649 GCF_000732505.1 Cyprinodon variegatus | reverse complement strand
TCAATATTGAGCATAAAATCAAAAATGTCTGCATCAAGCTTACTGCAACACACTGCTGTAAGAGTATAACCAGGAAGCGCGGTAGGAGGGCAAAATAGGTTTAGCGCCACCGCAGCACGGGAGGAGAATTACGCCCAGGAGCAAATGGATAAAAATAGACCAGAGGAAAAAAAAACATGCATCGATACTCCTGCGGACGTATCGATGCATCGGATCGATTATTATTCACACCCCTATCTGATTCTCTGACAGAGGATTTGATCTAGAGGGGGGATGTGGCCTTTAATTTACCAGGAACTCCATGACTTTATCCATGACTAATCTGCTGGTTCAAACTGGTCTCTAACAAAACCAGAATGCAAAGGCAGACTGGTCAAATTAGCTATCATTCAGTGCTTTTTTTTGTTGCTTTTTTCCATTACAAGGCTTTTTTCATTACACTCACAATTCCCTCTCTGCATTTAACCCCTCCCCTTGGGGAGCAGTGGGCTGCCATTGTGCGGCGCCCGGGGAGCAGTGTTGGGTTAAGGGTCTTTTTATAACAGGTACAAAGTTCTCACCTCAAATTATCTTAAAACCTGAATAGAAAAGATAACTTTTAACTTAATACTCTGAGCTCTGTGAGCGCTACATTAGCAGCTGCTGCTACCGCAGTGCATGCTGGGACAGCTGTCAATCTCAAGAATGGACAAGTCTGCTCTGATGCATGCTGGGTAAAGAGGGAGGGGCCAGAACAACATCCGGGGACTTAGTCCGTTCTCGGTCTTCTTGTTCTTGTGAATTGGAAGAGTTCTAGGGCTGAGGCTGATGACATTTCAGGAGCACATGAGAACACACAAGTAAATATTTCCCACAGGAATAAATTTGGTGATAAATATACTGACATGCCAACAGTGGAGTGGCATCATATATCTAATAATTTTAGATTAATAATATAATTTTATCTTAATGAAAACTTCAGGAGGGGAAAAAAACCAAGAACCAGCTGTTCTGAACTCCAGGTTTACAACATATTCTTCTATGAGCTCAGCTGCATAAGAGCTCACGATGCACCGAAAGCAAGTCGCCCATTACAACGTCTTGCTTGCTTTTCCCTAAACCAGGCGGGCTCCAAGGGGGCATGCTCACCACCAACTGCAAACTGACAACACCACACTACACCAGGACCCAGAAAACATGGCCATTAACTTTTTAAAGCCTTCTCATCCAAGAGCGACAGCTATTTCATTCCAGGAGCTTTTCCCACAGTCTGTTGATAGTTGTGGTGTTTATGGGCCAAATCACCGGATCTCTGGTGCCTGATGCAGAGATTCTGTCCACACGGACGGCATGCTCAACCTCTGATTCAAACCTGTGAAACAGTATTAAGCTTGATTTACGATTGACGACTCTGTGAGGTCGGTGCAGCCAATTTCGTCATTTTGGGCTTCCATCCCTCTCTGTGCAGACAGAATTTCCAAAAGGAGCACCTAGGAAAATTAGTAACTATGCGGACGGTGTAGGTACCAGATCTGCTCAGGGACCTCCCCTTTTTTATGTGGTCATCATACGGCAAATCCACTCGGACAAACTGTATTGCACCCGTTTCTTAAGAATAAAAGTAAGTAGTAAGTACTATGCAGTTGTTCATATACACACACACTCAAATTTCAAACAGACTGTATCGGCCGATACACAGCCAGGTATCGGGTATCAGGGTCAAAAAATGGCATCGGTGCAACACTAGTAACGCAATTGGCATGCGCAGGGCACAAGCAGATTCGGTACCTACACCGGAACCACACGGAAAACATGGAGAGCGGGCAGCTGCACCTGCTAGCGCAGGTTTGCAAACATAAACATCTTAAGACATCCTGTCATTTGGCTCATAAATATCACAACTATCAACACATTGGGGAAAAACTCCAGGAATTAAATGACTGTCGCAGTAGGACGGCATCAGGAGGGTTTGATAAAGTTGTAATCGGTTGTGCTTTCTACTTCCTTGTGTAGTTTGGTGCCGTTAGCCTGATGTTTGTGCTGAACTCAGCCAGAACAGGGGGAAAGCAGCATAGAGTATAAATGCTGCAGAAGCTGTGAGGCTCATTTTCCACGCAGAATGTCCGTGCACCAAGCATAAGGAGCCCTTTAGAGCCATACTAACAGGTATATATATTTTATTTTAAAAAATAAATAAATAAAATACAATCCACTGGACTTTGTTTCCAATTTTGAAGACGTTTTTTAGCTTCCCATCCAGGAAGCTTTTTCAATTGAAGTCATTCCTCTTCTGGAATGACTATAACCTGGATGACTGACAATCTTCACCAGCATGTATTTAAATGAATAAAATAAAGTCATAATATTAACTCAACAGAATTAAAGTTGTTAAATTACCAGAATACATTTGTAATAATAAGGCGAGTAGTGTTATATTAGCAGGTTAAAATCTTTAAAAGCTTTCTTCTTATTAAAATGACTTTACTTGTCTCATAGTGTTACAACTTTACTCTGAAATAATTACCATTTCCATTCTTGTAACATTGAGACTTTATTCTCTTTCTAAATATGAAAACTAGAGTCTTATTATGGCGCTAATCTTAGGGGGATTGTTTATAAACCATGCAACAGGAACTGCATCATTTTTTATCTCTATAGCTAAACAGAAACATTCGTCTTATTTTGAAGTCATACAAACTTTTCTGTCTCTGCAGACATTATATACAAACAGAGCTTCTAATAGCCTTGAGGCCGAGCATGTATATAAATACGGAGGCCCGGTCGGCTCCCTGATCACACAGATGAATGACGGACGAGTCGCGTTTTAAGGAGCCGACTTGGACCCAGTGTGATCTCCCACCTCGTTGATGAACTTGATGCAGTCCAGGAACATGTAGTCCTGATGGTACTCGTTAACCACGCTCTCTTCGATGAAGTGCCGAGGCTCCAGCGTCGGATGGTCTGAGGAGAAATCAGCGCGTTAGTCTCCATGTTCACCACCAGGTGGCGCCATTCAGCACTTCTAGAATTTACCATCAGCTTTGATTGGTTCGTTAGATTTAGATACGTTTTAGTTTTTAGAGACTAAAACTTTTAAGATTGGATAGTTTAAAATGTTTTCTTTGAAATCAGGTTCAACATTGAAACTGTTTGGCAATAAGTCGATTTAGGTTTTATTTAATGCAACATAGCAGAACTTTTACCCAAACTATTAGTCTAATTTAAGATCTATTCAGTGATTTCTCAGTTCAGTATTCAGCGGTTGGTGAATATTGATGATGTTTTCAAAAACTCTATGAAGTCGGATCAGAGACTGAGTGGGTCATGTGACCCAGAGCGCTGCTTTACGGCAGCCTGAGCTCCTCTTAAACTCTAAAGCTAACCAAGCTGTGCTAACGGTTTTTAGCAACCGCAAAAAAAATAAGATGATCGGACATATTTCTGGTTCTGTGATGCAGGATTTCATCTAGAGAATTATTTAATCTAGAGGGTGAATGTTTCCTTGAATTTTACAGGACCTCCATGACTTCTCAGTCTGCTGGTCCAAACGGATCTGA
>NW_015151270.1:81090-86319 GCF_000732505.1 Cyprinodon variegatus | reverse complement strand
TGCCAGTTCTGTTAGCTCTACGCCTGCCGAAGACACAGACGTCCATCCCCGTGAACACTGGGACGCAACTCAATGGGAAAGGAAAGGATTCTGATTTCAACCGTTGCGTTTTTTAGCTGCGACACATGAATCAAGATGCTATGGCTGAAAAAAATGTGATTGACAGATGACCGTTGATTTATGATTGGCCGAATTTAGGTGTTCAGGCTGATGTAGAACTAACTGGCCTGCAGAAGATAATGAAAAAATTATTTGATGACTTTATAGAGGCAGAAGCAAAAATAAAGCAACATTTTTATAATTGCAATCATGAAAGACTGTAGAGAAAACGCTGTGTTCCAAGTGCAGCACAGCAGTAGAGGGGTTATGGTTTGGGCTGGCAGAAAAATGAGCTTGTTTTCTAATCCAAAACAAGACTTTGTTTATGGTTCACTCTATAAATCCTCAATTTCAACGCTATTTCTGACATTTTGATTTGAAAAAACTTCCTGGATTGGAAGCGAAACGTCTTCAAACTTGGAAACAAAGTCCTGTGGATTGTTTCTTTAACTCTTTTGGAATTAAGAGTTAATGTTTGGTCCAAACTGGGTCATCAAAAGAACAATCCTAAAAAAAAAAAAAGGCTGAAGGAGAAAAGAACCTTCGTACCACAATGGTCTAGTCCAGGCATTCTCAAAGTCGGCCCTCTAGGGCCGCTGTCCTGCTGGTTTTCCACAGCTGATTTTAATTGAAAGCTCATTAACATCCTTTTGCTGAACTGCAATCATCATAATCAGCTGTGCTAAAACAGGGAAACCTCTAAAACCTGCAGAACAGCGGCCCTCAAGGGCCGACATGGGGGGGATGCCTGGTCTAGTCAAAGTCCCAGACCTCAACTTGAAAGACTTTCTGTGGTTGGATCCTCAAAGAGCAGAAATGGAAAGCTTAAAGGAGAAATAAGCAACAGTGACACCTAGTGTTTTAACTTGGAACAACACTCTGAGCCTACATTAGCCTTTCAAGCAGTCCTTTTTAGAATATAGAATTAATTCAGCAGTAAATTATATACCTTAATGCAGGGGGACGCCGTTCTGATGAGGTTTTTAAGGCAAGGAACTCTTATATGATTGGCTCAAAAACCAGGAAATAAAGATGGGCTTTGCACAGCTAAGCAGTTCCAGACCATCCCTCTGGTTGTTGATAGAGAGGACTGATTGTTTACATGGAATATTGCTTCCATCATGGATGAAAAATAAGGAAGATTTTTTTTAATTTCTTATTTCTCCTTATTTTTTTTATGTTTGGGGAAATTTAGTATTCACTTTGCATTTCTTCTTTAATATTTTAGTGTTTGGGACAAAAACTGGACTAAAATGACTCCCCCACAATGATGATGTGGAGACTGATGGAGATGGAGCCGCTGATGGAGCTGCTGGACCAGGGGTGTAACAAGTTTATGGTAGAGCTAACTTTGGGTGTTGACCCACTGATATATAAAGCTCTAACAGCTGCAGAAATGCTGGTGGCAGAGCCTAGATGGTGTGAGACTGGTGCCCCCTACTGTACAGACACGGTTACTACATCAGGTTTCCTCTTGCTAGTCCAACAAAAGAGCTGCTCGTCACTGTTTATTTCAGTCTGATTGAACCTCACCTTTAAGGGACGTATTCTTTTTAAACTGTCCAATCAGGAGCCAGATGAAGGGAAATATGGGGTCATTTTTCATAAAGCTGGTTACTGGTTTCTTTGCTCCTCAATCAGGCTCGGTTTGACTCTGATGTCCTTAAATAAAACCTGTTCTGATGTCATTTCCTCCTCTCATGCAGAGACCCCCCCCCCTGCAGCATCCTATGCCTGATGATGATGATGATGCTCTCACCTAGGAGCTGGGAGCTGCCCCAGATGAAGGGCAGGAACTGGAAGTCATCCAGCCCCCACACCCCTTGGCTCCCAGCAGGCTCCATTCTGTAGGTCCTCTGCAGCTTCCGCATCACCTGGAGATACCTGCAAAAAAACAATTCAGGCTTTTAAGGCAGTTCAATCTGCAGAGAGAAAAATAAACATAGTCAAGCTAACCTGAACCTGTTTAGAAAGTAATCACACCCCCTTCATCCATCGTTCTGAAATCAGCAGGTGAGTTTCTAACATGAGTGTGGAGGAATGTGGACCAGCTCCGCTCTACATAANCTGGTCTAGTCAAAGTCCCAGACCTCAACTTGAAAGACTTTCTGTGGTTGGATCCTCAAAGAGCAGAAATGGAAAGCTTAAAGGAGAAATAAGCAACAGTGACACCTAGTGTTTTAACTTGGAACAACACTCTGAGCCTACATTAGCCTTTCAAGCAGTCCTTTTTAGAATATAGAATTAATTCAGCAGTAAATTATATACCTTAATGCAGGGGGACGCCGTTCTGATGAGGTTTTTAAGGCAAGGAACTCTTATATGATTGGCTCAAAAACCAGGAAATAAAGATGGGCTTTGCACAGCTAAGCAGTTCCAGACCATCCCTCTGGTTGTTGATAGAGAGGACTGATTGTTTACATGGAATATTGCTTCCATCATGGATGAAAAATAAGGAAGATTTTTTTTAATTTCTTATTTCTCCTTATTTTTTTTATGTTTGGGGAAATTTAGTATTCACTTTGCATTTCTTCTTTAATATTTTAGTGTTTGGGACAAAAACTGGACTAAAATGACTCCCCCACAATGATGATGTGGAGACTGATGGAGATGGAGCCGCTGATGGAGCTGCTGGACCAGGGGTGTAACAAGTTTATGGTAGAGCTAACTTTGGGTGTTGACCCACTGATATATAAAGCTCTAACAGCTGCAGAAATGCTGGTGGCAGAGCCTAGATGGTGTGAGACTGGTGCCCCCTACTGTACAGACACGGTTACTACATCAGGTTTCCTCTTGCTAGTCCAACAAAAGAGCTGCTCGTCACTGTTTATTTCAGTCTGATTGAACCTCACCTTTAAGGGACGTATTCTTTTTAAACTGTCCAATCAGGAGCCAGATGAAGGGAAATATGGGGTCATTTTTCATAAAGCTGGTTACTGGTTTCTTTGCTCCTCAATCAGGCTCGGTTTGACTCTGATGTCCTTAAATAAAACCTGTTCTGATGTCATTTCCTCCTCTCATGCAGAGACCCCCCCCCCTGCAGCATCCTATGCCTGATGATGATGATGATGCTCTCACCTAGGAGCTGGGAGCTGCCCCAGATGAAGGGCAGGAACTGGAAGTCATCCAGCCCCCACACCCCTTGGCTCCCAGCAGGCTCCATTCTGTAGGTCCTCTGCAGCTTCCGCATCACCTGGAGATACCTGCAAAAAAACAATTCAGGCTTTTAAGGCAGTTCAATCTGCAGAGAGAAAAATAAACATAGTCAAGCTAACCTGAACCTGTTTAGAAAGTAATCACACCCCCTTCATCCATCGTTCTGAAATCAGCAGGTGAGTTTCTAACATGAGTGTGGAGGAATGTGGACCAGCTCCGCTCTACATAATAAGTGTTGGGGGATTCTGGCATGAACGCCCTGTGTAACTTATTGAAACATCTTCTTGAACAGGTTAAGGTCCAGACTTTGACTAGGCCACTCTAGAACTTTGGTTTGAAGTTGTTAACCCCATTTGGGTGACCAAAGCCCTGGAGCATGAAGCCAGGACCACTGGGTTGGAGAGACAACTTCAGGTTTAACTCTGGTACCACAGAGCTGGGTTAATTGTTAGCGAGGCTGGTTACCATGGTAACGTACTCTGAACTGGGTAGGCTAGCTTTCAGAGTTGAAAACACCCTAGAAAACGCTCCACCGAGCAGTTCGGAAAACAATGACGTGACCCGGTTTAATTTAGAGGGGAAAAGAGATTAAACAAAACATGACAATAAAACAATTTGAAAACCAAATAGCATTTAAAACAAAAAAAGTTCTTTAAAAATGAATTAGTTTGCAGTGTAATTTATTTCTTTTTATTTTTCCTCCTTTTAGACATACTGATATTTCATTATTATGTATCAGTGTTCTCCTGAATAACAGGGTTTATACAGGAATGAGTCATTCTTATTTAATGCTTTTTAATGTTCTTTTAATGCTCTTAGAAATAATTTTAATGTCATCAACAAGTACCCATGACTCTCTCATATATGTATGTATGTATGTATGTATAAACATATATATATATAATATATATATATATATATATATATATATATATATAATGAGACATGGCAAAATCCTGCATAATCTTTATGTTCGACCGGCTGCAGCCATGTGCCGAATTCCTCGTTTCCCAGCCACTTTTAGTTGAATTTGCATTTTTCTCCATTCTCTAGCTTTTTCTCCACCTCAACCTTCTTTTCCGAACATATGGCTTTACGATCGCGATATAATATATCACACAAAATTGTTTTTATAAACTTTTATTTATATATATATAAAGCATTTTAAATGCCACAATAATCACATTTAATAACTTTTAATGCCAATTAAGGCTTTAATTTGAAAAATAATAATTTAATGACTTTTAATGATTTATAATGACCCGCGGAAACCCTGTAGGATGTCACTATAGATCGCTGGCATTCTTCTTTCTTGTATAACAGATAAATGAAGCTAAATAAAAAAAAATGTATTTGAAAAAATCAGAGCACAAATTGCGAGAAGATCCCTTGGAAAATCTGTTTAGAGCAAAACAGATTTTCACTGGCCGGACGGGTAGATTTATACCGGATCCTGGAACGGTGCATTGTCCATGCGACCTGTAGGACGGCGGATCTAACAGCCACAGACTGCATATATGGCCACCAGATATTACGCAACCAGCAGCTTCATGTCCACCATGGGGGGTATGTCCAGTGCCCTGATGTATGCATATCTATTCTATTAAAATTTCTGTATCTGTAGAATAGGTCTGTTTTATGTGTAGTCTTCTCAATTCAGAGGGCTTCATGCCCGTCTTTGCCTAGGGCCCCAAATTTCATAAATCCGCCCCCTGAGGCTGGGAGTAATCCCGCTGTATTGAGTTTGCTTGGTGGTGCAGAACTCAGGGAGTTAAAGGGTTATCTTCTCTGAGCTGGACTGGTTGGGTTTATTTAGATCATTTTTCTGATACAGAACCAGCATGAGGTCATGATCTAATGGTTGGATCTTCTCTTTTAGTGAATTTCAATGGTGAAGTCCTCTGGAAATCTTCAATAATTGTTGTTGATTGCAGATGTGTCTAGTAGTTCCCATTGATTTAGCTTGTAAAGCGG
>NW_015151270.1:77692-79936 GCF_000732505.1 Cyprinodon variegatus | reverse complement strand
CATCGATTATTCCTTACTGTCCGGACTTCTTTAAATTTTCGTCTCCTTTTTGTGTTTGCAGACCTTTTAGAATTTGCTGACGAATTCTGTTTTCACGCAACGTTTGGCCCTCCTCAGCCACTGTAGTTTGATCAACTGAAATGTTTCAGTTTGTCGTCTGTAGGATTTTTGGATGATATTCGGTCCAATTGGACCTTTGTGGTTCGTTGGCAGAACTTCTCACCTGTTGAAAACCTTGAAGACGATGGCCAGCTGGTCGGATATTCTCAGAGCTCCGACTTTACAGAGGCAGCAGAGGAACGCTGCGAAGGCCGCCTCGTGACCTGAGGAGACAGAAGAAGGTTCTGGTAACATTTACTTTGGCTTAAAACAAAGAGGAATATGAAAATCAAACAGCAAAGGAACTTCTGAGCAGGAAAGCAGAACCAGGGTTCAGACCCAGACCCCTACCGGTTCCGTAGTCGATCCGGGTCGAGTTCCCCACAGATTCCTTCAGGTAGACAGCTATCTCTGGAGCCGCTGCGGCTCTCTCTGCAGGAATGACTGTCGACACCAGCGCCTCGGCCTCCTGGAACGCAAACAAGCACGGTCCAGAACCAGTGAGGTAAAAACATGGCAATGTGTGAGGCGGTTCGGACCCGACCTGCTCCAGTTTGGAGAACCAGGTTCTGTAGGCCTTGTTGCCGAAGCGGGACGGCTGGTCCACCGGAGGAGTTTCATTTATCCATCGGTCCAGAGTGTCCAGAAGTTCTAGCAGCTTCTCCACCGTCTGTAAAACCAACAGGTCGGCTTACAGGACATCAGAACCGGTTCAGTTCTGACCCAAACCACGTTCCTCCTGAAAACCTGAAGCTCCTCATGGCTTCCTGTCCGGCGTGTTTGGAGGAGGAGTTAGTAGTTTAGGAAGATTCATCAGAACCAACTGGTTCCGGAGGATGGAGTCGGACCCGTCATCGATCCTCCATGAAGAGCATCAGATACCAGCAGAACCAAAGGAAGCTCACCTCAGAGACGGGGTATTCACAGGTCAGCTTCTTCCCCTTCACGCCTTCATTCAGGGTCAGGATGAAGCCCATGTAGTCAGCATAGGCCTGCAGAAACCAGAACCAGAACCAGCATCCGTTAAAACCTCAATCTGTCTGGGAGCTTTGGGTTCTGAATGGTTCTGGTTGGGATCCTACCTGAGACCTTTTCCACTTGCCCATATCCGGCACCATGCTGATCTCCTTCTTGGGGATGATGAAGGTGCTTCCAGCCTCATCTTCAGGAGAAGATGCTAAAAGGTCCAAATCAGTTTCCATTATTAGCAAATAAACCGATCCAAACTGGATTCGATCAGAACTTGTATCTCATAAACAGACTGAAACCAACAGAAACAGGAAAGAAAACGCTTCCTGGTTTCACTTAATTTGGACCAACAGAACCGCTTCTGGTCCAGAACATCAGAAGAATCAGAGAATAACTTTATTCTGGTAATAAGTTTATTAACTTATCTCTGGTTTTAGGCGGAATCAGCCTTTAAACTGCCTGAATGGGTCAAATATTTTTGGTTTTCCTCTAACAAACCTGGGGTTGTGGCCCGTTCCTCCTAACAGAATGGCTGTAATTGGGTCAGATTTGTCTTCAATCGGAACTGAAACCTCTGCTTTATTCTCCCTGAATCCCTGCAGAGCTTAATAATGCTCTCTGAGGGCCCCTGTCACATCTTGCCGATTTAGCCAGCATATGCCCGACGTCCCGGAATCTTGGTGGCATACGCTGGATTTTCTATGCATTCTTTTCAGTTTTGAGCTTAAACAGGAGTCCAGAACTTATGTCCAATGACAGCCTAACTCATGCATAACGAACGGCAGCATAATGCCCATGAAGTGATACATAAATCAGTGTCCTGAAGGTGGCAGCAATGCGCCCGGAAGCGCCCAGCCTGCATAAAAAGATTTCTTTGATCGCGGAAATAACCTAGCTGGTGTTTACAGTTCTCCCCCCCCAAAAAAAGAATAAAAAGAAAAAAAGAAAAAGAAAGAAGGTTTGCAGTCGCAGCAGATTTAGTGTCATGTCTTCTAGGAAGTGTGTTGGTGGTGGGCGTGAACACAGGGAGGATCCATCACCCTCACGCTATGATGGGGATGAAGTCTGGAGGAGAACTGACGGTTTCCTAGCCTCGTGAGACCATCCTGATCTCGCAAGCTTTCAAGGTTTCACTCGCAGATCAGTCTGGAGACTCTCCGTTAAAGAAAATTTGGA
>NW_015151270.1:74079-75938 GCF_000732505.1 Cyprinodon variegatus | reverse complement strand
ACATCAGGAATACGCTGGTCTAAACGATCAAGGTGTGACAGAAGCTTTAGGGACGTCGTCCACCCAGACCCGTCTGTCTCCAGGGTTAGCCTCCTGGTGAGGTTCACCGGTAAGAATGATGCTGCCGCCTCTGTACCCCGTAGTCAGGATGATGCTCTTAGTTTTGAGAGTTGACTTGCTGATCATGTGCAAACTTTTAGTTCCGTTGGAGTAAGGACACGTGTCCAACATGAAGGTAACCTAAAATATTGTCCTTCTATTTTGGTTCTTGAGTCTCGGCTTCTTCCTCTCTGAGCGGCCCTACGGCCAATGTTGGTCCAGAACCTGTTCCACCGTGGATCCTGACGCTCTGCCCGGTTTGGATCGTCTCTAGATTTATTTCTGAAATTCATTCCCACCTTTTCTTCTAGAAGCTGTCTGATGGCTCGGCGTTTCCATGACGTTCCTGCTGGTATAGATCTGTTAGAACCAGTCAACATGGAACCTTCTGACATCTAGAGATCAGAACCAAGGATAAACCGGTCAAGTTGACGCCTATCGTTTCTCTACATCCTGATCTGGGTTTGCTCAGATTAGTGCGTAAACATCAGACATTATTTTTTCTGATCATTTAAACTGGACCGAACCAGAAACAGTTGATCAGAACCCCGCATGTAAACATCTGGATCTTACAGTGGAGGAAGGATCAGACACCAGTAGCTGGATGATTCGATCTATTGTAATTCTGACCTATTCCTCTATAGAGAGGAAAATACCTTTCAAAGGTCCAGATTAGACATGACCCATTCTCCTTCTGGTCCTAGGGATCCTAACTTTATTTATGATTCTGGTCTGGATTCCTAGGAACGGGTTCCGCAGACCCAGGATGGGCTTAGTTTGGTTCCTGATCCTCTAAATAAATCATCCTCTGCTGCTGCTGACCTTCACTAACTGCTCTGTCATTACCTCTGTTACTGAACCTCTGCTGCCCCCTGCTGGACTTTCAGACATCACATTTCCCTCTAAAACAAATTAAGTCCACAAAAATCTCAGATTTCCATCTAGATCAGATGTTTTCTTCTCATTTCTGTTCAAGTTTTACTAAATGACATTTAGATATTTTATTAATACCTGTAAATCTGATGTAAATCCACTCAGATTAAGGAAAAGATCTGATTGGATCAGGTGGTCCGTCTGAGACATCGACAGCACAGCAAACAAAAACATCTGTCTAACCCAAATCAAAGAGTTTTACTCCTTTAAAAAACCACCACTGATATTGGATTATATGCTGGATCTATACTTAAATTTTTTTTTTCTGATCATTTACTGAAAAAAACTTCCATGAATTAGAGTTTAGCTGTTAAACAGGTTTCCTGTAAGAACCAAAAGGTTCAGTTTAAGATTTTTAACTCCATTTTTTTGATCATAACTATTTAAATTAAAGAAAAACATAAGTTAAAAAAAATTTGATCTTATTTTTCACTCCTAACTTATGTGCACAATTGAAATCCTCCGTCGACCATTTCTACAGCATATAATCTCAGGGATTAAACACCCTGGCTGCCTTCAGATCCTGCAGGATGCATTGAGTTTCACAGCAAATGCTGATAAATAGTTTATTAAACTATTTACATCCCTTTTTTTAAGCTGCATCTGGTTAAAAAGGTGTTTTACTTTCCATTAGTTCTCAGCTTCTAGTTATTAAGCGGAGAAGGATTGCAGATTACTTATTAATAAAGATTATTATTAATAAAAGATGCAGAAAGTACGTTTTAGAAGCTGATTCTTCTACAGGATGTTTAATTTATTTTTTTACAGCATAGTTAGGTCTGAATTCATCGCCTATAAATACAAAAGCAATAAGATACCGATGATAC
>NW_015151270.1:70582-71927 GCF_000732505.1 Cyprinodon variegatus | reverse complement strand
TGTGTTAAAACTGCTGCAGAATTAAAGCTGAAATATTTTCTCTCACATAAAACACATATTTTTCATCAGCCGCTCAGTTTGCAGCAAATAAAGGCTTTAAATCGCATAGATGTTAAAATTACAAAGTATTAAACAAATAAAAAGGGTGAAAAAACCTGAAATAGTTATTAATGCTCTGCTAGAGAGGTACAAAACTAACATATTTACAGAACAAGTCTGAAACTCTGAAATATGAAAACAGATTCAGCTTCAAATAAACCAGTAATAACCTTCAGCGGACAAACATCACCGATATAATTTAGAAAAGCAGCTTATTTACAGGGAGAGGAACCAGTGCTCCCAGTTTAACCCATAAACTGGTGCCAGAGAGCAGAAACATCATTAGATATTTACCTGCCTGCTGCCCGGTTTCCGCCATGGCGAACCGCGCTCTTCTTCTACGGTCTGATCACGAGGTTTAATACAGTCACAGCTCCGCCCCGCCCCCTGGTGGCGGGTAGGCGCCACTGAATCTGAGGAAGATTTAACCTTTTTATAGGGCACTCAGTGAAACCCTTTAAAAATCAACATTTCAAGCCAGTAGTATTATTGGATTTCAGGACAAGAACTTATTACATTTGTAACATAAAAAAGAAGAATATTTTGATGGCAAAAATGAATGTTAATGTAATAACAGGAAACTCAAACCTGCCCCGAATATTTTAAGAAAAATAACAAAAGTGCTTCTATAAGAAATTCATGAAAAACACTCTGAGAGTGAAATAAATAAATTTTTTTTGGGGGGTACAACATAACCTTAGAGGCATTAATGCTGATAATTGGCACTTACATTATTTTGTTTATAAACCTAAATATATTTTTTAACTAGGCTTATTAACTTTTTAACTTTACTTTTTAATTAACTTTTTACCTTCTTTTCTTGGCTTTTTTTTTTGTTTCCAACTTAATTTGCAGTAGGTAATATAAAGGGTTAAATATGAACTGCCAATTTTTTTTTATTCCTTCTTTTCTTCTGACCTTATATACTTATTTATTGTGGTATAACCCGATGTATAAATGTTATTTGTATATTGTTGTAGTAATTATGTATTCTTTAACTACAATAAAGATTTTAAAAACTGCAAAACGTGTTCAATAATTTGAAAAGATTCTAACAAAAATATTGGATAATGTTAATTTTGATAAACCTATTTTAATCAATAGGCTAAGAGATTAAAAAAAATAAAAAAGACAGAGTGAAAACTTTATTAACCAGGCTTTTATTATAAGAGCTTCTACACAGCACTGTTATGAAATGTTACAAACCATAAGAGAATTAAATAAGAATTCCTGAAAATAAAATCTG
>NW_015151270.1:63898-65100 GCF_000732505.1 Cyprinodon variegatus | reverse complement strand
CTGATCCTCCCCGGATTCAGTCCGCGGTTTGTGGGGTTAAACACCGAGCAGAGGAGCTGATCCTCCCCGGATTCAGTCCGCGGTTTGTGGGGTTAAACACCGAGCAGAGGAGCTGATCCTCCCCGGATTCAGACTTCGGTTTGTGGGCGTTTCCTGGTCAGAATGTTGACTTTCTGCAGCAGATCTGTGGTGAGTAAAAACAAAAGCAGCTAAGTAGCAAAGAAACGTTTACATCAGTTTAAATGTGTTTGCTGAAGCCATTTAACAGCATCTGGAACATTTATAAATTAATACGGACATTTTTCAGCAGCTCAGTTATTCTGACAGATGTTTGTTTTGAATGTTTTTGACTAAAACTGAGCTGTTAGCTTAGTTTACATTGAAGTGAATGGAGCTAGTTAGCTGAGGTGGCTAATGCTAACCCATGCTAACTCATGCTAACAGTCCAACTGGGTTAAAGGTCGGTTTAAGTGGGAATAAAAACAGGTGGAAGAACTTTATGTTCCCACTGACTGCTGTTGGTCCTAAATGTTTCTAATATGAAGAACGTTGATGTGGAGCAACTTTAAAACTTTATAATTTTACATATTAGTCTGGTTATGAGGGATCATCTGAGTTTTATTGATTGATTTTTATTGCTTTTTTATCCTTAAGTTTAGTTTAAACTTTAATTTAGTTTCTGTTGGAAAGCTTAAAGCTAATTGCTAAACAGTCTGCAGCAAACAGGAAGCTACAGGTTAATATCTGCAGTTTTCACTGTGACCTTTATTAGTAGAACATCCTGAAAGGTTAAAGGTCACAGTGGATCCTGTAGGTCAGGGGTCACCAATTAAAAATCAGCAGGGTCCGAATAAAGAAAATCATCAACCAGTAAAGGTCAGGAGACATTTTTATTTATAATCGGTTACTTTATACAGTATTTAACAAACACTGAAATAAAATGCAGGTTTTTATGCATCCATGTTTATATGGAATTTTTAAATAAAAAATATAAAGAATAGAACATTTTTCCATTTTAAATCCAAATTGTTTTTTAAATTTCCTGACTCACTTTTTTTTTTTTTATAAACCCCTGAACTGATCGTTTGTTATTTTTCTTTCTTTTTTCTGTCCTAATGTTGGCAGTGGGCTTTAGGCTGCCCTGCAAGGCTTTAAACCTGGGTTTAACCGGAGACTAAGCCATTCTCAAGCACATATCAAGG
>NW_015151270.1:59974-61230 GCF_000732505.1 Cyprinodon variegatus | reverse complement strand
TTAACTGGAGAAGAGGCGCAAGTTAAATTAGACACTGTCGTCAGACGACATGCAGTAATTTATAAACGTTTTAAATCAGGTTGGGTCCAGATTAGCCAGCAGGTGGTTCTGGATCCGGACCGCAGTCCACTAATCTGTGACCTTTGCTCCAGGAAGTGTTTTATGAATACAGTGGCTAATATTAATGTTATGGGACAGAAAAGCCCATAAAGCTTCAATTTTCTGCTGCACATTTATTCAGCTTTGAATGAAAATGTAGGCTTCCTTTGAAGCTGCACATTAGAGAACAGATTTGACTTTTTCAGTCTCACTGAATCTTTCTGCAGCAACTAAAAGTTTCCGTCTGATCTCAGCTTTAGGGATAGCTCCTGTTCCTCCTCTAACCACTGAGATAAAACTTTCTGTTTTCTCTCTGAAAGGTGGGAATGGCCAAAAAATGCGCCTTCGGGAGGCCCCGCCACCTGGTGAAGCCCGTCTCAGCGACCCGGGTGGCAGGCAGGTACCTGACCCATCAGAAGGGGCTGCCCAGTCTGCCTGTGCCCCCCCTGCAGCAGACCTGTGAGCGTTACATCACGGCCCTGGAGCCCATCGTGGAGGCCGAGGAGCTGAGCCTCACCAGGCGGCTGGTCCAGGACTTCCAGGAGGCCGGAGGAGTCGGAGAGCGTCTGCAGAGAGGCCTGGAGAAGCGGGCGAGCCGGACGGAGAACTGGGTAACATGTCTGGGTGTTTCATTCCTTTCTCATCGGTTCCTCCTTGAACATTAATGTGGTTTCTCTCCTTGAACTGCTGCTGAATTAATCTGTTTCTTTCCTGACCTTCAAACATCTCCTGGTTTATGAAGCTAAACTGATAAAACAAACTTTCACCAATTTAACCAGAAGGATTTTACTCCTTAAAATAGAAACTATGATTTTAAGATTTAAAGCAGGCTTTTAGCTAGCAGTGCGTACGGGCGTACATTGTACTGCCTTTACTAAAAAAATCTAAATTGTACGCCCTGTTTTTAGAACGTTTACTCATGGAAACTTCACTCAAATGTTCAAAATGTCACAAGCAGCAGCTGCTGGAGATGAAAAAATGAAACTTTAGCTGCTTTAGCTCCACATGAACCCATGCGAGAAGCTGATCTGGGAGCTGGCAGGGAGTCAGACGCAGCGCTGTTGATGCAGAGCGCTATGATCACTCCTCTGAAACAGTTTATTAACGCCTAAATTAACTTCAAATGTAGAAACCTGCCGGCAGAATATGTTGGCTTT
>NW_015151270.1:56171-57095 GCF_000732505.1 Cyprinodon variegatus | reverse complement strand
AGAGGCGAGCGGGCCTGAGGCAGCTGCTGCTGGGGATTCCCATATAATAAAATATTATTTATATTCCATATAAATAATATTTTACGGCAGGATGGTAATCTGGATGAACCGACTGCTCAAAACTAAAGATGTGAGACAGCAAGGATATTCAGGGATAAAAGCCTGATTTAAAAACATAAATAATCTGGTCTGATTCAACCGTTTCTATAGTAACCTGTTCCATCAAATGAACTTCCAGAAATGTTTATACTTTTGCCTTAATTAGTTGCAACTTTTTTGCAGAAGATGTTGGAATATTCAATGATGGACATGTTCATCCTGAAACATTTAGAGATGGACCTCCTCTGACTCAGGCCTTAAACTCTCTCTGCGTGTCTCTGCAGCTGTCCCAGTGGTGGGTTCAGGTGGCCTACCTGGAGTACCGGCTGCCTGTGGTGGTCCATTCCAGTCCGGGTCTGGTTCTGCCCAGGATGGACTTCAGGGATAAAGACGGACAGATCAGGTGACGACTTTGCCCTGCCTGCGCTCAGATCCTGATCTGTGGTTCTTTAAACCATGATTAAATACCACAGTAGCTTCAAAAAGGGATCATTTTACATCTCATCAGGTTTTGACTCTCCAAAAAATGTATCATATTCTTAAAATTAATGTGATATAAAAACATAAAATAGTTTATAGATCTAAGGTGGAAAGAAAAAAAAACTTTTACCCTGATTCAGTGGAAATAAACCCCAGAAAAACAGCCCCGAAATCTTCTATAGAACCAGAGTCCAGCTGGATGTGGTTTAATCTGAGCTCAACAGAAACGCTTCTGTTTCTGTTGAGCTTCTGTTGGCCAGAGAAGGAAGTTCTGCTTAATTTTAAAGCTGAGTTAGATCCTAGATTAATACCTTAAGGTTTGAATGTCTCCCAGAGTTCTGATCA
>NW_015151270.1:49917-51792 GCF_000732505.1 Cyprinodon variegatus | reverse complement strand
TTAATTGATGATTGTGTAGTTTTATCATTGTTTCAATTTTACCTTCATCCACTAGAGGGAGCCAATATTCAGTCTTTATCAGAGCCTCTAAGTTATTTAGAATAGAATAGAAAACATCTTTATTGTCCCACAATGGGGACATTCTGGTGTTTACAGCTGCAAAAATGGCCACACAAATGTGGAGCTTAGAAAAATGTATAAGAATAAGATAATAGTGAAGAGTTAAGAGATAAACAATAAAATCCTGCACTGTAAAGTGTTTTAACAATATCAAACTGTGCACCTGGAGAATAAATAACCAATAAGCAGCTATGGACATTTTTACAGTGATTGATATTTGAAAATAGCAGCAAAATCAGAAATGTGCAGAATGACAGCAGCAGGTTATTTAACTAACTAAGGTAGAGACTGTGCAAAATCAGCATGAATTTAACAATTTATTGAGGTTGTTGGGAACAGTGGTATTATTTGCAAGATAAGTAATGTCAGAGTGGAGGCCTGCTAGAGCAGAACCAGGAATGGATCCAGAGTCCGGTCCAGATTGTTTTAACTGTTATAATAAGGATTATATAAGGATTCAGAATGAACTTCCTGTGGTTCTGTTAGTGAATCTAAACTCCTCCAGTTCTCCTCCTAATGAGCCCATTAAGCCGTGCTGCATGGAGGAGCAGCAGAACTTCTCTGCTGGGATCAGAGATTATATGGTTGTAAAAAGTGGAAGGCATTACGCCAAACATTTGTAATATGATAGGAAAAGACATACAGCAGTTAGCTCGGTAGATATGGAAGACAGTTGATGCACTTTATTGATCCAAGTTTTAACATCCTGAGAGCAGAACCAGAACCAGTGGATCAAAGGTGCTGCTAACGCAGGGTTCCTGCAGGTCCTTGAAAAGTCTTAAAAGGCATTGAATCCTTCAAAATAAAACTAAGGCCTTAAATGGTATTAAAATGTCTTAAAGGTATACTATGCAACAGCTGTTGATTTTCCAGCGAGGCTCCCCCCAGAGGCCGAAAGTAAAAGTGCACTGTCGTAAATATGGAGCCTTGCAGCCTTCTTTTTCTTTTAGCTCTCGCCATTCGGAGAAAGCTTGCCCGATGTTCACCCGTGTACGACTCCTCTCTCTGTCCGGAGCCCTTTTCCTCTGTATTGCCTTCTCCGACATGGGCTTTCACTGTTTTCACGCTGGTTCCGCCATGATAACTGCACAAATATCGCCACTGCGCTAGCAACGAGCATGCCTTTCACTGGGGGCGTGTATTAGTTCTCGCCGTAAAGCAAGACCGACTCTCGCGATGCGATGAGCCTGTGGGTGCGGTACGGTATTTCCCCTACAGACCACCAAGAAAACCTTTGTTCGACCTGAAATGACTCATTTAATCATCCAAAACGTTATGGAACACATTAACTGAAAAATGTTGCATAGTGTGCCTTTAAATCAGTCTTTCCTAGGTCTTAATTTTTAATACATCATAAATAGGATTATTTTTATTACAATTTATTTTTTTAACCTAAATAAAATGTTAAAATTTACAATTTTTTATTATTTTTTTTATAAAAAAAAATAACAGCTCTCCATTATTGGTTCCGTCCCGATAGCGGAACCAATAAAGCGTTGTTGCCGCCGGGACATTTGGGAGATGCGCCATTAACTTCTTGTCTGTAAATCTGAGCAAGTGTAAATGTAACCAAAATTGTCTCCAGCCAAGAGTTTTCTCCATGGCTAAAACCAGGGAACATACATGAGGCTCAGTGGATTTATGCAAGAAGTCATTCAAGCTCAGAACGATGGGAATTAAGGCAGTGGAGTCGCACATGCGAAGCACGAAACACAAAGCGTCAAAATCCAGTTACCGCGAAACAGTTTAGTTCCA
>NW_015151270.1:48273-49450 GCF_000732505.1 Cyprinodon variegatus | reverse complement strand
ATTGGAAATTCTAAATGATTCACATATTATTTATTTCTTTTTTTCAGTTACCTAAATAAGTTACCTAAATTCTTCTGCTTCTTCTCCCTCTGAGTTTAAAACATGATTTAAGTCTGAATTGAATTGTGTTTAAATGAGGGAAGAGACTAACTGTTTCTACCTGTAAGCTAACGTTAGCTTTTAGAAGCTATCAAAATAAATAACTTGGTTCTTTCTTCGTAGGTTTGCTTCCAAACTGATCGCAGGAGCTTTAGACTTTAAGACGATGATCGACAAGTAAGTCAGGAAGCCAGTTGTCTGATAACAAAGCATCATTATCTGTGTGTAAATCTGATTGGTTGGTGGCTGAAAGTTTTCCTCCTCCTGTTCCCTCCGTCACAGTGAAACACTTCCAGTGGAGTACCTGGGAGGGAAGCCTCTGTGTATGAACCAGTACTACGAGGTTCTGTCGTCCTGCAGAATCCCCGGGTTGAAGAGGGACTCTGTGGTGAACCACGCCAAGAGCCCTCGGCCCCCCAGACACATCACCGTGGTCCACAACTTCCAGGTGAGGATCGCTGCTGGAATGTTGTCTTAAAAAAATATTAAACTGGACAAATTTAGAAGATATGACAAAAAAAGAGTCCGTTGGGTTACTGCATAAAAAGAGATCAATAAAATATGGCAGCTAAATTGGCCTCTTTAAGTGAGAACTGAAAGAGTTTATTTAGGCCTTTCTCAATCTGTGTTCTTGTGCATTCTCGTGTCCTCGTGAAACATCATCATCAGCCCTAGTACTCTTCCAATTCACAAGAACAGCAGACAGAGAACAGACAAAGTCCCTGGATGTTGTTCTGGCCCCTCCCTCTTTACCCAGCATGCATTTCAATGGAGTGCTCACTGAGCTTAGAGTATTAAGTTAAAAATTCTCTTTTCTGTTGCCGTGGTTCTATAAAAGTACAGTTTAAGATAAGTTAAGAGCGAGAATATTATACTTTAAGCTTTACTATGTTACAGATTTATTGCGTAATTTGAAAATTCTTTTTTCTAAAGTTAAGAGGATTGCGGCAACCAGCGGAGCTCCAAAGGTAACCGCAGCCAGGGCTAACGTTAGCATGTCTGCAGCGGCCAGGGCTAACGTTAGCATGTCTGCAGCGGCCAGGGCTAACGTTAGCATGTCTGCAGCGGCCAGGGCTAA
>NW_015151270.1:41613-47868 GCF_000732505.1 Cyprinodon variegatus | reverse complement strand
AGGGCTAACGTTAGCCCGTCTGCAGCGGCCAGGGCTAACGTTAGCCCGTCTGCAGCGGCCAGGGCTAACGTTAGCCCGTCTGCAGCGGCCAGGGCTAATGTTAGCCCGTCTGCAGCGGCCAGGGCTAACGTTAGCCAGTCTGCAGCGGCCAGGGCTAACGTTAGCCCGTCTGCAGCAGCCAGGGCTAATGTTAGCATGTCAGCAGCAGCCCTCTCTCCTCATAGCCGTGTGTAAAGTACTGCTGGCTACGATGGAGGTTTCTTGTTTTATTTGGAAAAATGTTCATTTGATTTGTGTTTATCTCACTGTGTTCATTATTATTACTATTCCCCCAAAAATTAAAAAAGTAAGAATTCATTATCATCTAGAGACTTTTAATAACAGAAGGTGAAATGCAGCTCCAGATTAGCTTTGAATGTTGTGATGTCATCAGTACGCTTCTGTTCCAATCGAGCCATATTTATGCTACTTCCCCCGTTCTCCCTGAGTCCAGACTTTCTTGTGTTCTTCTCAAGAACAGACTTGGCGAGGACACGAGTCCGTACTCGCGTTCATGTGAACTGAGAAACAACCTTGGAGTTTAGATTTACTAACACAACCTCATAAAGTTCATTCTGGATCCTTGGATCCATTAAACAGGTGGAGATAATCTGGACCGGACTCTGGATCCATTCATGGTTCTGCTCTTACCTCCACTCTGACATTCCTTCTCTTGCAAACAACAGTGAGGCTCTGTTTAAGAATGAACTGCTCCCTCTTGTGGACATTCATCATTTTTAAGCAAATGGTATCCATTAACTGGATTGAACAAATGTTTATCTACCGATAATTGACAAATAAACCTAAAATTATTATTTGTTTGCATCCCTAGTTTCAGAAATAGTTTCTAATCTGGTTCCGCTCTGGATTGGTTTACTTCTAATCTGTCATTTAGAGATATTTCTATAACTCTGTTTACTTTGAACCGAGGAGTTCCTCAGGGTTCTGTTTTCCTTTAACATCAATTTTATTATAGTGTTTCACTGCTAAAAAGCCATCAGAATGTTATTTATGCTTTAATCCAACTAGATATGTTTTTTCTTTTTAATTCTCTTTGAATGTGATTATTCTCTATCTTGATTTGCTGAGTTATCTACTTTATGATGATGTTAAAATAATGTCAAACCTCTGAGGTCCAAAGCAAATAACAAATTACAGGGACTCTAAATATAGCTGGTTCCACTTTATTTAATTTTATAGCATCATATTGAGGGGCTTTGAGTAAACCTACATTCCAGACTTTCTTAAAAAGGCAACAGACTCGATGCTCCTGTAGAATAAACAACCTGATCAGTGTTTAAATCAGTGCTTCCACTCCTCCCAGTTCTTCCAGTTGGACGTGTACCAGAGGGACGGGACTCCACTGACTGTAGATCAGCTCTGTGTTCAGCTGGAGAAGATCTGCAGAGCCTCACAGGAGACCAACAGCGAACCTGTGGGCATCCTCACCACCCAGCATCGAGACGTCTGGGGAAAAGCTTACGTCAACCTCATCAAAGGTTCGTCACAGACTGACGTGTACGGGTCAGAACCGGGCCTAAAGCCTGGATTACTGTGGCTCAGAAAATTAAGGATAAAATCCTCTTCACCTTTTTATTACTGAGGTTTATTTCCTCACTAGTATGTAATTCAACCCTTCTACCACTAGATGTCAGTCATGGAGCAGAGAATTAGAGTTTCAGATGGTAAAAGATGGTTTTCATCAGAATAAATGTCACAAAATCCAGAGAAACCATCAACATCTGAACCATTTGACTGGTTTCTATTATTTTCTAATCTATGTAATGAGTTTTTCCTGGTCTGAAATGAAAAACTGTCCCGATATTCGACTAATAAAGCATCTTTTAATAACAGATAAAGATTTAAGGCCTCAGTTACTGAACAAATGTTAGCAGGAGGGATAATTCATGTAAAAACATCCAGAACATCTTAATATCTGATTCCTCTTTCCTCCGGCTCCAGATAAGACCAACAAAGATTCGGTCTCGGCGATCCAGAGGAGCATCTTCACGCTGTGTCTGGATGGAGTCACGTCCGAGGCGGCCGGTGAGCTTTACCGCAGCTCTGCCGCCGTCCAGATGCTGCATGGAGGAGGCAGCCGGGGCTACAGTGGAAACCGCTGGTTCGACAAGACGCTGCAGGTAACCGGACCGGACCGGCTGGTCCAATTTAAGCTCAGGTCTTTATAGAAAGGCTGGAAGCACAGAGAGCTGTTTGCTTCGCTGATCAGTAAATGTTTCTGGTTCCTTTAGTTCATTGTTGGAGAAGATGGAACCTGTGGAGTGAACTATGAGCACGCTCCTGCTGAGGGCCCCCCCATCGTGGCGCTGATCGACCATGTGGTGGAGTTCACGTCAGTGACACAGAAACCCAAACCAATCAGACGAAGCTCTGAAATAAAGATTTTATCCAATAAAACTTTTGTTCTAACAGAACATTAAATTTATGGAAGCCTGTTTCCGCCACATGGAAATAAAAAAATGCCAAATAGAAATTCATAATTATGAGTTACAAAGTTTAAAAGTCGAATATCTGATAATTATGACTTTTTATTAGGTATTCTTTACTTTCCTGTAAAATAAATCCTTTCCATTTGGTGTTTTTTCTCCCGTTACCATGGAAACAGGAGGAAGCCTGAGGCACCCGGAGCTCCTGCTGGGTCTCTTCCCGTCCCTCAAAGACTTCCCTTCAACGTCACGGCTGAGATCAAGCAGGACATCGAGGAGGCAAAGCTCAGCATGAACAGGTGAGAGCGGCAGGATGAGCCGCCTGGTGGACGTCCATCTGTCCGTCCATCTGTCCGTCCATCTGTCTGTCCCGCCACTCAGCGTCTGTCCCTCTACAGGCTGGCCCAGGACCTGGACATGAGGGTGACGGTGTTCGGACACTTTGGGAAGAACGTCCCTAAAGCTCACAAGATGAGTCCGGATGCTTTTATACAGATCGCCCTGCAGCTGGCCTACTACAGGTGAGAGGAGGACCGGTTCAGGGATGTTCGGCTCCAGTCGGTTGAACTTTGATCATTTTTGAAGTAGAACTGTTGCTTAAAATTGTTTCAAGTGCACCCCGATCACATGACCGCTGCGAACGAAGCCTCGTTACGTCACACTTTGTGTTGAGCTTCAAAGTCTATTAGAATAAACTGAGAGTTTTAATAATAGTGAAGTATTTAAATAACATCAGAATCACGGCTCATACAGATTTTTTCCCATTTACGGTTTTATTCAAAGAAAGGGAAAGAAATGTTATATTTACAGTATATATATATATATATATATATATATATATATATATATATATATATATATATATATATATATATATATATATATATATATATAAACTACCGTTAAAGTTTGGGGTCACATTGAAATGTCCTTATTTTTGAAGGAAAAGCTGTACTTTTCAATAAAGATAACTGTAAAGTAGTCTTAACTTTAAAGAAATACACTCTATACATTGCTAATGTGGTAAATGACTATTCTAGCTGCAAATGTCTGGTTTTTGGTGCAATATCTACATAGGTGTATAGAGGCGCATTTCCAGCAACTATCACTAGTTTAGGTCTAGTTTAGAATTTATTCTGAATAGTTTGCTTCATGCACATAGATCTAAAATATACAGAGACACACACCTATACAGCCTAGGGCTACAATTAACGATTATTTTTGCTAATTGATTCATCTGTCGATTGTTTTTTCGATTAATAAGCAAACAGCCAAAGGACCCTTAAAGAAGATATTTTACCAAATGAAAGCAGGTAAAACTACAACTTTTCCACTTGAGGAGTTCTGGATTGAGCATATTGACTGACAAAGTTTTTGTAGACAAGACATACTTCTTCCCATAACAAGCCAGATTCTGTCAACCCAAACATATAAGAAAAACGTACTTTTTGGTTGATAAAAGCTTGTTTAATTTTTTTATTTGGTAGAACAGATCCCAGCCCTATTTTACTAGCAATGCAATGCACTCACTGGCCACTAGGGGTAGAATTATCAGTTGGGAATTGCAGATTAAAAGGATAATTTGTTAATGTGTTTATATAGCTGTAGGTGCAGCCCACTCTAATATTAGGCTGCACAGGCAGGAAGTGTCCTAATTAACAAAAAGTAGCCAAAAACGAAATGCAGATATGCAACAGAGATGGATTTGATCACAGAATCTCTCAGCTTCGATGCGTGCAGGTTAATCTGTACCCCAATCGAATAAATATGCAGTTTGGAAACCAGGATGGATTAGAATTGGGAGCCATAGTTAAAGGATCACACCGTCACATAGCTGTTATGCATCAGAAGGTCTGTTTATCATATTGCAATTTCACAGGTCAGACAATTTTTTTCATAATTATTTATGTATATAATCATTATTAATACTATTATTATGGAACAAACCATTTCAGCCGTGAAAAAAGAATACCCGCTCAGTTGTAGTTCTCATAGCTACCCAGCAGATGCCGCCATTCTAAACTGTAGCAAATGTGTGGAGTTTTTGCTGATTGTGTTAAATTGGTTCATTGGTTCATGAGGCTTTGAAACTGTCATCACTAGACCGGTTCTGGTACCTTTAGTGCTGCTATCATCTCTCAGTTTGTCCTGTTCTTGGTTCCCAGGAAGTACCGGCGCTGCTGCGCTACGTATGAAAGCGCCTCTCTGAGAATGTTCCGACTGGGTCGCACCGATACGATCCGATCCGCCTCAAACGCCTCAGCCGCCTTCGTTAAGGCCTTCGATGATCCCAGCAAACAGGTCAGCAGCTGCTAAACGGACCATCTGATCAGAACTCCAGAACCTGATAAAGTCCAACTTTGTGACAGATAAAACCTGGAGATGGATCAGATATTTTTAGGATTTAATGATGTGAATGTTCTGAACATGAAGCTTCATTCCAACATCTTCTGTTTGACACCAGAACCAGGAGAAACTGGACCTAATGGAGAAAGCTGTGAAGGCGCACCGATCCTACACCAACATGGTGAGTATTCACAGCACACCTTTACGTTTGGTTTAAAAACAATAAATTCACAACCTGCTGAACGCCTTTAACGAGTCGCTGCATGGAGATGAATGATGTCAGTGAACATAAAGACTAAAGCTGCGCTCACATTGGGAAAATTTTTTGCGTCAAAGCGTCTGAATTCCATGCAAAGTCTATGGGAGACGGCGTGAAGAGGTCTAGCGGCGCATTTAAGCGTTCAATGCTGGAGCTTGATGATGGGTTCAGCAACACTGGATGCGTCGGCGTATGTGTCGAGCTCTAAAAGAAAAATACTGTGTCGGTGCACATATAGTTTCATGAAAGTCACGTGACCGATACAGGAGCTGTTTGGAACTGACTGAAGCACTAAATTGTGTTTATATGCGCATCTGTTGACACAACGATGCTGCCAAAAAAAAAAAATCCGATCTTTTGCGGTTTATCATCAAACTAATCAAGAAAAACGGATCATCCTAAAGAGAAAAGAGCGGGACGATTCTGATCTCATATTTGATCTTTGTTATCATAGTTATGACTCTTAGTTTGCTGTTCTGTTATCTTAAATAGATAAATAAATCCTAGTCCCACATGCTCACTTAAATTTTAATGCTTTGTTAAAACTGATGGATTATCTAAAAATCTATGTGAAAATATCAAACATATTTTCAATTTATACCAAAATATGAAATACTACATCAAAGCAAACAATGGTTTTAAATATAATTTAATATTATAGGTCATCCAATCAGTGTCAGTTTACTCTGTCAGAGTCTAACTGTAGTGTTTTCAAATGTCCAGCAGGTGTCAGTATTCAGTGAAACATTATTGAAACAAAATCAATACAGTTTTCCAATGTGTCGAAACGTTTCGATTCAGAAAATTTAACGTTTGCAGCTGGATGCCGAAGCATCAACCAATCAGAAAGCCGATCCAGGAGTTTTTTTTTGGGAGCTTAGGGATATGACAAAAAAATATCGAAGGAGTAAAACTCCAAAGGTTTAAAATAAAGGTGGAAGAATGGATTAATATATATAGAAGGAACAGAGAGCGAGCTCTGTTTATTATTGCTGCACTAAAACAGTTTTTATGAACTGTGGTTTATAAAAGTTTATAAATATCTAAATTAACTAAAAATGTTAAAACCTGCCGATGAATAATATATAATTGTAGATTCACATACTTGCAGTTTTTATCACAAACCCTAAAAACTCTTTCTATTCACTCCCAGCTGCTACAAAC
>NW_015151270.1:36695-40070 GCF_000732505.1 Cyprinodon variegatus | reverse complement strand
CTGCCGTGGGGCGCCTCCCCCATCCCAACCTCGTTCTCCCGCAGGAGTCCCTCTCAGCGCTGCAGTCAGAGCTGCAGGATGTTTACCCTCAGCGTCCAGACTGCAAATGAAGCGCGCATGCGCCGGGATTGACGGCGCAGTTTGATCATGCGAAGCCGCTCCGCCCTGAATTACATTCAAGGCGGGAGCGAGCGTGATATAAATCTAAAATGTTATTTGGTCTAAAATAAATAACTGAATTTGATTCACACAGTCAGTCACTTAATCACCTTTTCCATTGTGTTTTCCTCTCTAAGATTAACACTGATCTGCTGGTGAGAATCATTATGTCTCAGTCTAAACTGTACAGTCAAAAATACACAATAATTAAAATATATAAATAAACATTAATGGACAGAAAAAAGTAGCTCTATATATTGTTTAGTAAAGTGAGTAAAAACTCTATAATATAGTGTTTTACTCACTTTTTGTCTTTCTGTAACGACATTATTTCTCCCACAGCATCAATAACATGCACATCACTTCCTGTGGCAGATTATGCAAATTAGACGATGATGTCATTTAGACTTCTAGCGACTTTTAGCACAGCCAATAGCTACTCTCATTACTGAGGAGTTGGCAACACTGCGTGTGCCGAGTAGATTTATTCCATCTATTGTGTTAAAAGCAAAGCTCCTGATTTACAGCTCAGAGTTCTTGGTGAAGATCATGACCAGAAGCTCCTGGAAATGATTCTCTTTAGGATCACTAACTAATGGAATCCATTTATTTTTTATTCAGGCAGTCGGTGGGCAGGCCATCGACAGACACCTGCTGGGTCTGAAGCTTCAGGCTGCTGAGGAGAAACTTCCTGTTCCTGCCATCTTCAAGGATCCTTCCTATTCTAAAGCTCTTCACTACCACCTGTCCACCAGCCAGGTACCACAGAACCCCGATCGCTGAGAGTTCTGGACTCTTCCAGAACCTGACCCCTCTCTTTTCTCCTCCCAAGGTCCCGTCAAAGACCGACTGCGTCATGTGTTTCGGTCCGGTGGTACCAGACGGTTACGGCGTCTGCTACAACCCCATGGAGGACCACATCAACTTCGCCGTGTCGTCGTTCAACAGCTGCAGGGAAACGGATGCGGGAAGTCTGGCGGCGGCGGTGGAGGACGCTCTGCTGGACATGAGGAGGCTGCTGGAGCAAACCCCCCGATCCAAACTGTGAAATCCACCACAGACGTCTCCAGGTCCTGAAGGAGGATACAGATTCTCTACCTCTAATCACCTTATTGATCAACACTGAGCACTTTAAGGTCCTGTGATCCTGCTGGGAGGTTCTGCTCCAGATTCATCCCATGATTTTAGCTCAACAGAAACATCCGCTGGAGAAAAACAATTATTGATTCATTTTCTGATTGTTTGAATAAAAGTTTGAATGAAACATTGAAAATTAGCAAAAACAATCAGATCCTGTGGATAAAATTTTCGGGACTGTTGGTCCATAAACATTTCTGAACTTTTTTTTTCTTTTTAGATTTTCTGTTTTTAAGTCATGATTTTACTTTTAAAGAAGTTTAGATGTTTCTAAACTTTAATCTGTTTACCTGAAGCCTCAGTTTGGTCCCAGATGGACATATAACCATCAGTTCTCTGATGTTTTAATGGAAGTTTCTCCACATTATGACCTGGAGGGTTTGAATTAAACNGAAACGGATGCGGGAAGTCTGGCGGCGGCGGTGGAGGACGCTCTGCTGGACATGAGGAGGCTGCTGGAGCAAACCCCCCGATCCAAACTGTGAAAACCACCACAGACGTGTCCAGGTCCTGAAGGAGGATACAGATTCTCTACCTCTAATCACCTTATTGATCAACACTGAGCACTTTAAGGTCCTGTGATCCTGCTGGGAGGTTCTGCTCCAGATTCATCCCATGATTTTAGCTCAACAGAAACATCCGCTGGAGAAAAACAATTATTGATTCATTTTCTGATTGTTTGAATAAAAGTTTGAATGAAACATTGAAAATTAGCAAAAACAATCAGATCCTGTGGATAAAATTTTCGGGACTGTTGGTCCATAAACATTTCTGAACTTTTTTTTTCTTTTTAGATTTTCTGTTTTTAAGTCATGATTTTACTTTTAAAGAAGTTTAGATGTTTCTAAACTTTAATCTGTTTACCTGAAGCCTCAGTTTGGTCCCAGATGGACATATAACCATCAGTTCTCTGATGTTTTAATGGAAGTTTCTCCACATTATGACCTGGAGGGTTTGAATTAAACGACTCCAACCTGTTCTTCAGAGAGTTAAACCTGCTGGAGGAGGAAGCAGACATCAGGGATCAGCACCTCTATAAGAGGATGGACCTGGTTTAATCTGCTGGGAGGCTTTCAGAATAAAAGCATTGATGATTTATGATCGGATCTTTTAATCCAGAGTTTTCTTCTATTTCCACTTCCCTTCAAACTCAGACTGAACTCTTCATGCTGCAGTTTAGTTTATCCCCCATGGTGCCTTCAGATGGTCGGTTTAGATCAGTTTCCTTGTTTTTAATATTTCATGGTTTAAAGCAGACATGTTTCTCCTGTCTTACACAGATCTTTAAATGAAGAAATAACTCTAAAGGTTTAACTGATGATTTGTTAGTCTGACTTTTTTCATGCATGAATTTTGCTATAATTATCTTAATTGTAGATTAACATGAGAAATGTCTGATCTGAAAATCTTTGCACAGATTGGCCTTTTTTCTTAAGCTAAATAAATGCATAATTTTTTATCTACTTTGTTCCATTGAGTTTATTTTCTTCCTCAAATTATAAATCCATATCAATAAAGTAAGAACATTTAAAGCTACAGTGAGTAATTTATAGTGACGTCTAATATGCAGACTGCAGCAACATGAACCGCCTCCAAACCTAGGTGGGTTGATTCACTGACAATGGATCTGTTATGGATTGAGGTGCTGATCTATTCAGAGATTTCTAGACTAACAAAAGGATTTTAAAGTCTATTCTCTGAGCTACAGGGAGCCAGTGGAAGGACTCCAGAGCCGGGCTAATGTGCTCTACTTTCTTAGTTCTAGTGAGAACACGGGCAGCAGAATTTTGGATCAGCTGCAGCTGCCTGATGGACTTTTTAGGCAAACCTATGAAGACATTGTTGCAGTGATCAATTCTACTAAAGATAAACGAATCAATGAGTTTTTTAACAATCCTTCTTGGACATTAGTCCTTTAATCCTGGAGATGTTCTCCACATCTTCACCAAGATGTCGGCCATAATCAGTGGTTTCTAGCTGTAGCAGCTGAAGCTTTGAACTAACTATGGATCTGGATCCAAAATTCTTACCTCTGTTGCTTTTTATTCAGTTGTAGAAAATGCTTGTGCAGCTGAAGAT
>NW_015151270.1:27819-35975 GCF_000732505.1 Cyprinodon variegatus | reverse complement strand
TCCTTCAGCTTTTTGGTATTCCCCATTTTTTTTCTCTCACTGCTGGAGCATTCCTCCATGGAGATTTTATCTTCCTAAAGAAATATTATTAATTGTTTCTATCAGCATTTATAAGAATTTCCACTGGTTTATGCTTTTTATTTCACCTTTTACTGGGATGACTGGTAGGAACAGACATAACATTAGCAAAGACTTTCTATATTAATGAATAATAAATACAGTTTGAATGAACACAGCTATTCTGTAGCAACCTTTGGTACAAACAAAAGCATCATAAACTTAATTATACTATTATGTAACTAAAAGTAAACCAGTCCCACATTTCACTATAAATAAAATAATCTATCACCAAGATGTATTTCTCAGCACTATTGATTATTAAGTATAAGTGATCTAAACACATTATTCACAGAACAGAAAAATCACAATGAGTCATTAACTAGATCAAATGTTACATTTATTTTTAATCATATTGTTGCACACATTAATTAATCAGCTAAATACCAATACACCAAAAACAGATTACTATAAAAACCCACAATAAATGATGCAAAAACCACTCCAACTGATAAAAATAAAAGAGTTTAAAACAATAATTTGAGAAAACATTTTGCAATAAGATCCAAGTTCAAACAGCCATTAATTTTCTCAGATCTTTGATCATTATTTCTTATATTTTTACTTTCATATTACTATAAAGCAGAAAAAAGTTGATAAATCATTTGATTAATGTCTTAAAATTCAAGATAACATATTTTTATACTAAGCAAGTTTTCTCTATTCTCTTCCTATCTCCCTTCATAAGAGAGGAACCAGCTCCCTCTGCAACCCTAATGGAAGGAGCAGGTCTAGATGAATGGATGCATGAATGAATGGGTTAATGTACAAACAAACTAATAAAACACCACAACCAAAGAAAAAAGAAGAAAACAACTTTAAAAAGTTTCCCAAGTACCATAAAGGCCAATATCAGTTCAGGTTTAAACTGAGTCAGAGGAGTTCAAATAGATGATGGTGTCCCACCCCCTAGTGGCCACCTGGAGGTACTGAAGACTTTATAAAATATTACAACGTGGAATTCCTTTTAATCTTCAAACACTAAATAACATAAATCCAACACCTTGAAGCAAATTTATAAATGTGGAGAAAAAAAAGCACACGTTCAGTGAGAACAGCAGCTGCTTCGGTCCCTGTCTGACCTTTGATGCTTCTGGGGAGTTTTATGGTTCATAGTTTCAGGGCAATCAGTAAAAATAAGGAGCTATATCCTGTCTGCACTGACTAGATGGCAATAAGAGGGTTCAAAGTAATGGATTTATAGTATATGGACTAAAACTAGCACCTGAAATCAATAAACTGGTGCAGGACTTTATGCAACATCATTAAAACTTTGTATTTCTAATCCTGAGTAAAAACTATTTAGCTCTATTTAACACCGACCACCTAAGATAAACCTTATATCAGTTGCTAAGGATTTTCTCTAATAATATAAACAATGAAATCTCTTAACAGGTTGAGCCTTATTGAATATTTACACTTTAAATGATGAAAAGAGAAGAATACAATAAGTAGCATATTAGGATTTTAAATGAATAAACATAGAAATAATTCCTGTGGCAAAATGTTGTTTGTTTTAATTTGTTTTAAAGATAATTCCTTTCTTGGGGCTTGTAGTTTTATCGCAGCTTAATAAAAATATTTTGAGCATAAGAGCTTTAAAGTTCAAACATTTACAGAACAAAATGTAAGTTTTTTTTATAACTTCTTTAGATCTTTCTGAAACCCTGATTCATATTCTGCTGCGCTGAGCTCTTATCTAACCTTCAACATGTTCCCACCTGATGCAGAACAATTACTGTAGATATTCCTGTGGTTCTTCGACTCATCGTTGGGCTTGTCCAGATGTTGGAAAGGATGGCAAAGAATTATTGATTGGTTGATTATTTATGGATCAATTGATCAATCGATCAATCTTTATACCAAATCTTATTCTGATTATGAGTTTTTTGCATATCTTAGTGCTGCATTGGTTCCTTCGTTCACTCTGCTTTTCATCTCCTCCAGTTTCTTGACTTTCCTCTGGTCTCCTTTTTCCCTCATCTTCTCCATCAGGAAGTCCAAATGGACCAAAGTTGACACTGATTCAACTTTCAGGGCGATCTGCTCCAGTATGATAACGTGGCTGTAGGCCTCATCCAGCAGCAATGCTCGCTCTTTTTCCAGGTTTCTGTTTTCCAGTTTAAGGTTTTCCAGAAGGCTCGACTTTTCCTCACATTCTTCTTTATTCTTTTCATATTTCTCCTTTAAATCCTCCAGGGTCTTCTGAACTTTCTTGGTCTTTCTCACATATCTCCATTTTTCTTTCACATGAACTGATGCAGGACACTTGTTGGTACAAACTGTGCAGCGACCATCCTTTATGACCTCACAGCGTCCTGGGTACCAGGCTGTTGTGCATCCAGGATGGTGACAGTTCTCCTCACAGACAGAACAGGTGATGGCTCCTTCATAAAACACCAACAACCACATTCCTCCATTGATTGGTTCTTTTTCTTTGTAGACCTCATCAACTTCTATAGTAAAGTTCTGGTGCTCCATCATCTCTTCTTCATGATTTTCATACGCTTTTTCAATCTGTCTGATTTCTCTCTGCTTCAGATCATTCTCCTTGATTCTGTCCTGCAGGTTCTGGATGCAGGCCTCCAGTCTGATCCGTTCATTCAGAACCTCAGCAGTTATTTCCAGAGGCTGAGGTTTGGTTGATTCCAGAAAAGTCATGAAGTTTTTCAGTCCTTTCATTGATATTTGATCAGCAAGTTCCAGGAATTCTCTGTCATCTTTTCTATCTTCATGCTGACAGTTATTAAACAGAAAGTAAATAATCTCATTTTCAGAAGATTTAACATTTGCTGCTTTCAGAGCCTGAAGAGCTTTTTTAGGTTTTCTTCCATTAGAGTGAGTAATGAGAGCTACTATGTTTTTCTCCAGGTCTTTTCCAAACAGAGACGTCACTGAATTTAAGACGTACATCAGTCGGCCACTCATTCGGTTATCACTGGCCTTCATCATCAGACCCACTGCATTGATCTCATGAACTCCATCCTTTGACCGAAACAGCTGTAATAATTTTTGATAGACTACTTTATCATGTTCGATCCCTCTGGTGTCTCCAAATCCAGGAGTGTCAATGATGGTCAGAGAGAACGGCAGAGTTTGACCTTCTAAACCAAAGATCTGATAGACGATCACCTCTGATGTCTGACTTTCAATAGAACATCTTCCCTCCTCGTCCTTAACGATGACAGTCCATTCTTCATCCTCAAACTTCATTCCTATTGCATAGTTAACCAGAATGTTAACCAGGGTAGATTTTCCTGCTCCTGTTTCACCAACAAGTAAAATGGTTTGATTGGTTTGGTTCTCATTTTTGTCTCCTAAAGTCACTCTGGTCCAACTACCAAGCTTTTCTTTTTTTGTTTTCAACTGAAAGACTTTAGGAGATCCTGAAGAGATCAAAGTCTTGGTGATGGTTCCTTTGAAAGTCATCAGATCATCTGTCCTGTAAAAAAGGAGTAACTGCTTAAATCATTTCAATATTTATTGCTAGATTTTATTCTTATAGTGTATTCACATAGTTTAGTTTAAAAATAATACAATGAATTAGGAATAATTTGATAACAATTTTTGTGGTAGTCTGTTCTAAAATGTTTTCTAGAAATAGATCTTCCGTGTGATTACAGGTTGGATACCGATTGCATTTCTAAGGCTTTGCTCCTGCAAGAATGACAGAATCGGTCAAACAAAAACAAACAAACAAAAAAAACTTATATCTGACTTCAAGCTATAAGAAAAAAGTAAAGGAATTAAAAATTGGAGCATGGAACAGAGCATTTTAGCACAAAATAAATTATTGACAAAAACAGAAAGAGTTAAACCTTAGAAACAAATATGAAATGGGAGGGGGAGGGGGGTTGCGAGGTTAATGATGCATCAGTAGTAAAACAAATATTTGTCAGCTCCAATAACTCATAGGAAGCCATGTTTGGAGCGATAAAAAAATTTACAGAAAAAAATAAACAGGAGACATTTAGACAAAAAGCGTTTTGCATTCATACCTTTTACTCATAACTCATTTTTTTACTCACATATCTAATTTTTATCAGACACATCATATTAAAGTAAAAATATTATCAATTCACAAAAGAGTCCAAAAAAAAAACAAAGAGACTTTTAAATAATTATGATTTAACCTTTAGATTTTTTGAACTTTTAATCTTTTTGCTACAAGAATTACTACTTACTACTTATTACTTGATCTATATAAATTCTTATTCTCTGGTTCTGAGTTTAGGCATACTAATTGTCACAAGACTTAAAATAAAGTATTTAAAACGGCTGTTTTTACATCAGAACACTGACATTAAATCCAATAATGTAATTTGTACAAATTGATATAATAAGTTATTAAATCAGATCAACTTAGTGTTCCCATCTCTACATGTTCAGATTCAACTAAATTCAGTTTATGAGTAAAGCGCCAATTCACCGCATGCCATCTTAGCACACTTTACAGTTTACATTGTTATATTCAATAAAAATTAATCTTGTTTGTTTTTGTTTTGATCTGTTTCAGAAGAATATCACTTTTTATGTCAGGGAGACCTCCCCTTCCCCAGCTGGTTTATCTTTTTCTTGTTGATCTCTGTTGACCAGCTGAGTTTTTATCTCCTGCAGTTTTCTCAGCTTCTCTCTGTCTCCTTTGTCTTCCATCTTCTCAATCAGAAATTCCAAATGACCGACAGTTTTCCTGGAATTGAATCTCAGGGCGATCTGATGCAGTCTGACGATATGCTGGAAGGCCTCATCGATAAACTTCATCTTCTCTGCTGTCAGCTGTTTCAGCTGATCTTCATAGCTCTCTAAGGTGCTCATCTTTCTCTGACTTTCTGAATTATCTTTGTCAGGCTTCTCTATTATCCTTTGAACTTTTTTTGTCTTTGTCTCATAGATCCAGTTCACCTTAACATGAGAGGATGCTGGACACTTCCCAATGCAGACGGTGCAATGACCACCTATAATGAGGGTGCATTCACTGGGTTTTACACTACATGGAATGTGACAGTTGTCTTCACATTTGGTACAACAGAGAGCTGTTTCAGAAGAAGTAAACCAACCGCCACTCTCATAGGGTTTTTTGACTTTATAAGCCTCATCTACTTCTACCGTGATCACAGAATTTTTATTTCCATCTCTCTTCAGAGCTTCTTGAATCTGTTTGATTTCTGTCTGTTTCAGTTCGGTCGACTTGATTCTTTCTTCCAGGTTCTGGATGCTGGCGGTCAGTTTTTTGCGTTCCTTTAAAACCTTTTTTGTTGTCATTAGTTTTTGGGGAGCAGTTTTTTCTAAAAACATGGTTAATTCTCTGAAACCGTTCTCTGAAATCTGGTAAACACTTTTTATATATTCAGTATTTTCTGTTCGCTCTTCCTCCTGGCAGTTATCAAATTTGAAGTGGACTGCCTCATCCTCTTCATTTTTTGCACATTTAATTCCTGCTTTCTCCAAAGCTCTAAGGGCTTTTTTAGGCTTCCTTCCATTTGAGTGTGTAGCAAGGAGCACAATCTTGTTCTGAAGGTTTTTCCCAAACAGAGACATCACTGAATCAACGATGTTTATTTTGTGATCAGTCAGTCTGTTATCAGTCGCCTTCGTCACCAGACCAACTGCATTTACTTCATGAACTCCATCCTCTGATTGGAACCAGTCCAGTAATCTCTCAGCAACTTCTTCATCATGTTCTGGTCCTCTGGTGTCTCCAAATCCTGGAGTATCAATGATGGTCAGAGAGAATGGGAGAGTTTCAAAACCAAAGATCTCGTACACAATGACATCTGTTGTCTGACTTTCAACCTGACTTTCTTTCTTTTCTTCTACTATCTGAAACCAGATTTCATCCTCAAACTTCACTCCCATGGTGTAGTTAAACAGAGCGTTGACAAGGGCAGATTTTCCTGCTCCTGTTTCACCAACTAGTAGGATGGTTCTGTTTGTCTTGTTTAAATTTCTCTCACCAATAGTTAGTCTGGTCAGATTTTCAATAATTTCTTGCTTTGGTTTCACTTGGTAGAGAGCAGGAGTTCCTGAACGTAGCGGTTTACTCTTAGAAATGATGTCTTTGTACTTGGTTTCGGCATCCCTGTAGAAAAAATGTGTTCATTTAAATGGGGCCAAATTCTTTGATTCTCCATCTAGACTTTAGTTTCAAATTTCAGCAAACACAGAAATGTAGAAAAATTTTATATTTTGTGTAAAATTACAATACTTCAGGTTGAAATAACAGTTCTGATAATATTGAACTAATCTGCAGAACATACAAGGTTCAAACATGTTATAATCATCTATTTTTTCCTACATTATACTCTGGGTTAGTTTTAAAATTCAATCAACATTAGTTACTGATCAAATCAAATGCATCATCATTTTAACTCTTTGCCAGTCTAGTTAAGTTTTATAAAACAAAAAGCATACAATAATGTGCTGGTGAAGATTCACAGTCATCCAGGTCATAGTCATTCCAAAAAAGTTAAATAACAATCCACTGGACTTTGTTTCAAAGTTCGAAGATGTTTGTCTTCCCAACCAGGAAGCTTTTTCAATTCAAAAGTTCAAACACAACTCAAGAAGACAGCCCAAAAGATAGATAAAAGCTGAACCACCCAGTTTCAACAAAGGAATGCAAAGGAAATTAAATTTGGAGACTTAGACATCAATGAGGCACTAGGTAAAGAGGCACATAACCAAAATGCAAATGAGTCAATTTTATATGGAGTGGAGATTCTGATGAGGGATCAGTAGAGGGGGGAAGATGATGGACAGGAAAAAAATGGTTGACAACCTTAAAAAAAAACGCAGTTGTTAGAATAATTATATATAAATGTATCTGTGTAGTGTTATCATGCATAAAGCTGTGTGCTATGTGCATGTGTTCATAGCCATCTTTTCTGAAGTATACTGTGATTTGTAGATTTGCTTTTAGGGAGGTTGTGGTTGATTTATGAGCAGCACTCAACTGCTGAGATTTGGTGAACAGCTTCAACAGCTTAAACTTTGACTGAACCCTGAAATTTAGAGGATGTTTACTGAGACTGCAAGTCTGAATTCCTCATGTTGTTTCCCATCTCTAGAGCAGTCTCAGCTGTTGTAACCAGGGACCAATGATTCCAATAAATAGCGAGGAGAATGCTGGTACTGCAGGGTGGGTTGGAGATTTGTAAACTCTGCAATCTCTTCCTACTCTCCTATATATATATATATATATATATATATATATATATATATATATATATATATATATATATATATATGCATATACACACACACTGCCTGGCCAAAACAAAAATCGCCACCAAAAAAAAGGTCACTCACTCTAATACTCTAACTACTCTATAGCTTTGATTGCGGCACGCATTCGCTGTGGCATTGTTTCGATAAGCTTCTGCAATGTCAAAAGATTTATTTCCATCCAGTGTTGCATAAATTTTTCACCAAGATCTTGCATTGATGATGGTAGAGTCTGACCGCTGCGCAAAGCCCTCTCTAGCACATCCCAAAGATTCTCAATGTGGTTGAGGTCTGGACTTTGTGGTGGCCAATCCATGTGTGAAAATTATGAGTCATGCTTCCTGAACCAGTCTTTCACCATTGAGCCCGATGAATCCTGGCATTGTCATCTTGGAAAATGCCTGTGCCATCATGGAAGAATAAGTCCATTGATGGAATAACCTGGTCATTCAGTATATTCAGGTATTTAGTTGACCTCATTCTTTGAGCACATCCTGTTGCTGAACCTAGACCTGACCAACTGCAGCAACCCCAGATTCCCTGATTGCCCCATCACTCTGGAACAGGGTAAATCAGGACTCATCAGACCACATGACTTTCTTCCATTTGTGGGGAGTAACGTGACGTGACGCTCGGCCAAGGAGGGAGAGCGTCAGGTGTAGAGAGAGAGTGGAGATGCGGAGCAGAAGAAGGAAGGAGGGGGAATTCCGACCGGGCAGTGGACGCCAGAGGGGGAATTCCGACCGTGCTGCGGACGCCGACAGCCAGAGGAGTTTGGTGCAGTGAAGATATATGCCTGCAAGTAAACTTGTCTT
>NW_015151270.1:10337-26534 GCF_000732505.1 Cyprinodon variegatus | reverse complement strand
TTTTAGTAGTTTCTGCATCTCTTTAGATGTTTTCTCTGCTTGATGCATGCCAATGTTTTGACCCTTCCCAAAAAGACTAACATCTTTTCCACGACCATGGGATGTGTCTTTCAACATGGCTGTTTAGGAAAAGAGAAGCAAGTCAGAAAATGCCCTACATAGATGTGTGTTGTGAAAATGTTGTGGATGAAATTATCTAAAATGAATAAAATTGGGGTGGGGGACGTCATCGAAAGGTGGCACCCTCCAGTAATGGCCCCCTCCCCAAGGACATACATGTGTGGCAGTGTGATACAGCAGGCAGAGGGAGGAGTCCGTGAATGGGGAGGAAAGGCTAGGGATGCCACTGCACCCCCAGGGAGCCGGCTCCCCCGCTGACTCCAATAGGTACCCCCGTTCCACAAGAGAAGTCGCACCACCAAAGCCTGAGGGCCAAGAATAGGTGGCAGCCTACTCCTTTCCGCAGACACTCTGGTGCACCTCCCCAAAATTGTAGGTGACCATAGGCAGTCCCATAGGTAGCGTAGCAGGGAGGAGAGAAAGGAGGCCTCTGATGGGTCAATCCTACATCCGCTCTACACTATGTGTATTTCCTGTTTGGTACCTTATGGCAGAAATTCTGGCTGTAGCTCAAAACTCCTAGCACACCTAGGACATTATCCCAGACACCATACAAAACAATAGTTTGTAGCTCTGTGTGACGGTCTGTTCGTTTGCACCTGAAGCCAAAACATGCAGCACCATGGCCAGTCTTTGGGGAACACTCAGGAGTGAACTGTGTGTCGTTGGACATTGTTAGACTTAGACAACTTTTATTGTCATTTTGTATACACAGTGTGTATACAAAACAAAATTTCGTTTAGTACAACTTTTCAGACAGAAAATGAACCATAAAGTGCAGCAGTGATCAAATGTAAACAGTGTGGGACAAAAAACATGGTGCAAAAAAAAAGCACTGATATGGAAGTTCAGAGCATTAATATATATGGTGCAAATATGTAGTGTTTCGGTTTGGTTTTATCAGTGTTATGCAGAATCTGTGACATGATTTAGAATTTTTTTCAACAGTTTAGCAGTCTGATGGCGGTGGGGAAGAAACTGTTGCAGAGTCTGCTGGACCTGCATTGAATGCTGTGAAGCGTTTTCCCAGAGGGAAACAGGGAGAACAGTCCATGGTGGGGGTGTGATGGGTCATTGATGATGTTACGGGCTCTGGACACGCAGGGCTGGGATGAAATGTCTTTTAAGGAGGGAAGATCCTCTCTGCTTTGCTTACCACTCTTCTCATTTAGTAGTGAGAACAATAGAGAGGATCAAGGGAACTATATTTCCCTTATCTACTCTAAAAGGGTACAGCGCCTCAATGGGCTTGCACACAGCGCGCAGTGCAGCGCGAGAACCCTAAGCTTGAGTATATTCCAGCTAAAATAGCTAAGAACTGATAATGTGACACATTTCAGAAACTCCCAAGTAGACTGATGGTGTCAGTGTTTCAGAGTTATGCGATTTTACTCAACACCCTACACTCCACAGGCCAACAGGGTGGTTGAATGCATGATCGGTTTGCTAAAGAAGAAGATTGTTGAAAATGCTAATTTATTTGATTGGAGCACCAGTGATGTCATAATTGGGCAAGCCTTCAATGATCGAAGGAGGAGCAAACAGGCCTCCCCTGCAGCAGAACTTAAACAACCTGTCACTTAACAGGAAGTAGGGCGGAGCATATCAGATAAAGAGAGGCCAGCAGTCTCAGCACAATTTCATGTTGGACAGAGGGTGTGGTTGAGAGTAGGAGCTCAGCCGGCATACACAGCAATAAAGCCCAAGTACTACACAGTAGACATTGTGGAGCACTTTGCTGCTGCTGCACAAAGGGATCCAGGGGTTGAGCAGTTAAAATAAATTCTTAGCTACAGTAGAGGTAAACAGAAACCAGAGACAGCCAATGAACCAAGCGCCATAACATCATATGTCTGCCTGGCCACATTGATAAGAGTAATATAGTTTGTTGATTGTTGTCTATATTTCCTCCTGAGGGTGACACTCATCAACCTCTCGGACCTCAGAGGATTCAACTCTAACAGCTTTTCCTGCATGTGAGACAGAGACAAACTGATCTCCGGTCACAACTGCCAACTCACATTCTTACAGGGACGCTGTATGGGGGCACAGATATCAGGTACAAAAATTTTTGGCTTTAAGGCCATTCAATCTAAAAAGGCTGACAGCCAAGTACCGAGTGCCCCTTGCATCATTCCCTGTTGAGCCAGGAAGGACCATCAGCACCCCCCATGGAAGCAAGCACATCAGCATTACCTAGTCCCCCAGATTGTGGATGTGGTGACAGATTTCTAGAAGCCATTACCACCTCCTAGCTTTTGGATGTTACTGAAGCCCCCCTAGTTTCTCCTGTCAGAGCCAAACAATGTTCCTTGATGTTAAGGATGTTTAGAGACCCAACTGTTCCAGGCTGCAGATGAATGTGAAGCAGAATAAATGGAAGGTTAGGTAAGGCACTGGTAACTGACCACACTGATTTTATAGGTCATAAATAAGCCTGACATCCCATCAATAGACCTGCCCAATATGTTTAGAGAAAACGGGCGAATTCTACCAATTTTTATACAATTTCTACTTTTACTTGAGTAAAACTATGTAACTATACTATTTACTTGCAACTCTTACATTTACAATACATTTATTTGCTGTCCCTTGACTGAATTATTTTGCAAGCTACGGATGGAGCATATTAGATAAAAAATTAAGAGTGGGGTTTACCTCTGTTTATCTTTGCACAATTCTATATGTTCAAAAGAAAACACAGGATAAATCCACATATAGCAGACATATTTAGACTATATTTGGTTAAATAGCCAGTGTCTTAGTTGCTGGTAAGTTTAAATGCAAACCTTTTCAAAGTGGAAAAAAGTCCTAATTCCACATTGGTCAGAGCCAGTGATTCTTTAAACACTGATAAAAAGCATCTAGTGTGTGTAGCGCTTACAAGATTTGTATTAATGTAGCAAAAAATGCTGCTTGTCTCTTTAAACAAAATGTGTCCTGATGCTCACGTTAAGCATAAAAGAAGAGCATGCATAGTTTTGCATAGGATCAATGACATCAGACCCACGAAACTGAAGACCAACAGTGTCCCTACCAAAGTTGAAATCAAACCTACACCTTTGCTCACACTTGACAATTTAGAGAAGCCGATTAACCTAAAAGTCATGCTTTTAAACTGTGGGGGGAAGCCGGAGTACCCGGAGAGAACGCATGCTCAGGGGGGAACATGCAAGCTCCATGCAGAAGGACCCCGGGCCGAAAATCAAAGCCAGGACGTTCTTGCTGCAAGGCAACATGCTAAGCTTACCCATTCTCTTTCAGCCTCATCACAGTTTAATGCATTCCTGGGTCATTCATTTTTCACCATATAACAGAATGAAACTGCACTGTTCTGACTGCATTTAACATCTCTGCATCAGGGTTTATTCACATTTATCTGCTGCTCTTAAAATCCCCCTAATTTGAAGTGATCCTCGCCTGTTTTGCATACCCATATGAAAAAGCCAGTAACTTAGGAACTGTGAGCCAAAGTTCCATGGGTGATACATTATTTGAAAGTTAAAAATTGGGTGAGTAAAACACAACCCAAGATGCATCAGTTCAAATATAATTCAAAGTTGTTGTTTTTTTTACTCTCAAAAATTATAGGTCTTTTTTGAACAGCAGTAATGAATACATACTTTAGAATAGGCATGTCTCATTGTATTACATTTGTTCGGGCAGGTTTTATACAGGCCAGGTTTCCATTTCAGGATTTTCTTCCAGGATCCCATTCTATGATCCTATTCCAGAATCCGACTCCAGGACTCTGAATGTCTGGTGGCTTAAACTGGCAAGCTAGACCCATATAATGCACCAAAGGAAACAACACTTTCTGTTAACTCCGTACCAACTAGGAACTGCTTGAATTCCTTGGATAAAGATAAACACTTTGGATTTCATGAACTGCCATGAGGAATTTGTCTTTAAATATTGTAAATATTAAGACATATTACTAATTTCATACCATTCTGATGTCTGTCAGAGTGTTTGGACAAAGTTACCTCTTCCTCCAGCAGTCGAACTTAAGAATTATTTCTGATTCCATTTGTCTATTTATTTAATCATGCTTATATTACATACATCATACTCGTACTCGTCGTCTCCCGCTTTATCCGGAACCGGGTCGCGGGGGCAGCAGACTAAGCAGAGACTCTCAGACTTCCCTCTCCGCAGACACCTCCTCCAGCTCTGTTGGGGAAAGCCCTAGGCACTCCCAGGCCAGCTGAGAGACACAGTCGAGTCGAGTCGACAAGTAGAGCTGGTCCACTGTTCCACGGCCAGGACGAAAACCACACTGCTCCTCCTGCAGCCGAGGTTCGACAATCAGCCGGACTCTCCTCTCCAGCACCCTGGCATAGGCCTTTCCGGGGAGGCAGAGAAGTGTGATTCCCCGATAGTTGGAACACACCCTCCAGATGGAGGGGAACCACCACCCCAGTCTGCCAATCCAGGGGGACTGTCCCCAGCCTCCACGCGATGTTGAAGAGATGTGTCAACCATGACAGCCCGACAACATCCAGAGCCCTAAGATACTCAGGACGGATCTCATCCACCCACTGTGGAGTTTTTAAGACCACCTCGGTGACTTCAGCCTGGGTGATGAACGAATCCAGCCCCAAGCACCCCGCCTCTTCTTCCCCCACGGTAGGCGTGTCTGTCGGGTTGAGGAGCTCCTCAAAGTATTCCTTCCACCGACCGACAATATCCTCCTTCAAGGTCAGCAGCTCCCCACTCCCACTGAAAACAGTGTTAGTGAAGCACTACTTTTCCCTCCGGAGGCGCTGGATGGTTTGCCAGAACCGCTTTGAGGCCAACAGTCTTTTTCCATGGCCTCTCCGAACTCCTCCCAGGCCCGAGATTTTGCCTCTGCAACCACCTGGGCCCATCATGCTTGGCCTCAAGGTACCTGCTTGGTGCTTGACAGCATCCCTTACTATCGGTGTCCACCACCAGGTTCAGGGATTGCCACCACGACAGGCACCGCAAACCTTACGGCCACAGCTACGGGCAGCCGCATCGACAATAGAGGCAGAGAACACAGCCCATTCGGACTCCATTTCTCCAACCTCCCTCAGAACCTGAGAGAAGCTCTCCCGGAGGTGGGAGTTGAACACGTCCCTGACCGAGGGTTCCACCAGACGTTCCCAGCAGACCCTTACTACATGTTTGGGCCTGCCGAGTCTTTCAGGCTTCCTCCTCTTCCAGCGTATCCAGCTCACCATCAGGTGGTGGTCGGTGGACAGCTTTGCCCCTCTCTTCACCCGAGTGTCCAAGACATGCGGCCGAAGATCAGAAGATACTACTACAAAGTCGATCATCGACCTTCGGCCTAGGGTGTCCTGGTGCCAAGTGCACCGATGGACATCCTTATTCCTGAACATGGTGTTCATTATGGACAATCCGTGACTTGCAGTGACTTGAAGTCCAATAATGAGACACCACTCGGGTTCAGAGCTGGGGTCCCTACCTCCCGATCACGCTCCACCAGATGTCACTGTCGTTTCCCACGTGGGCATTGAAATCTCCCAGTAGAATGATGGAATCCCCGGGAGGGGCGCTTTCTAACAACCTCCCCAGGGATGCTAAGAAGGCCTGGTACTCTGTGCTGCTGTTCGGCCCATAGGCCGAAACAACTGTCAGAGTCCTCCCTTACATCATGTCAACTACAAATGCAGAAACTTTCAGACCTCTAGTTACACAGTTCCAGAGTTGTGGGTCTTCTGGTAAACTTTCACAACATATTTCTTTATCCTTTTAGTGTTACTCACTTGTTTTGGTTATCTTCTAAATTCAACATGGTGAGGGTTGTTGATGTTCTGTTTTCTGAAAAAAGCAAACAATTATTGTCATGGCATGCTAAAATGATAAATAAAATCAATTTCCGTTATAGTTAGACAATGTTTTTATCAACAAAATTACTTCCTGTGGTCTCGGGGGGGATACTATTCACCCAATAACATTTACATTTGAAATATTGTAGTTATTATCAAGTAAATGTCTTTCATAAATAATGGGAATATATAAATTTGGTTTCTTATTCTTGCCCCTCAAATTTATTTGATACTTTTCAAATGATTAAGTTAAAGTTGACCTGAAACTTAAAAAAAAACTGAACTCAATGCATTTTACTTAGCTCCAACAAAGGTTCTTACCATGTCTTAAAAAGTTCTTACTGAAAGAGAAAGTCTTTACAGCAGCAGAACCAGAAAATCAAGGACGAAATAAATGTTTAAAACAGGACCACAATATTCTAAAATAAACCTTCATGATTTAGCAACCTGTTAGATTAATTATATTTAAAGTTGTATTCCCTAATGCAAGATGCTTATGAAATTACCATATTCCTACTAGAAAATCAAATCCTACCCAAAACATTATTCATATCTATGAGTAGATCTTATCTGGTTGTATAAGTTAAGGTGCATACTGATTTTGCACAGCTGTCAAGTACAGATCTTGTTATTTTTTAGTGATCTTACCTTGTTCTTGGCTTAAGCTGCTCAGTGTCTGAGAGGGAAGAAAGACAAGAAAGTGACAGTGCTCAGAGATTTTATACCTTTCCCTGAACAAAGGTGTTTCTGATAAATCATGTGATCAATCTTAGTTATCACATGATTTGAAGCTTTGTACTGTACAGTGTTTTACAAAGTAATACTCTGTTGTGTCCAAAGAGCTGCTTTGGTTTGGAGTTTTTGTTTCTGTTTTCTCACCTTCATTTTCAGGGTGTGCCAGACAGGTGAAGCTCCCAACTGGTACTCATCAGCCACAATCAAGGAAGCAGTATTTAGAGGAGTGGATTCCCTGAGGCAGACGACAGATGGTTACCTATACAAGTGGTAACTGGGTCTCTCATCAAAGACTTCCAAGTCGAACTTGTTTTCAACATCTTACTTAACAGCCGTGTCTCTCTGATTCCCTTTTAGTTTACCTCCTGCTGAAGGCTGGCTCCTGGTCCTCCCTCAAAAGTGCTTTCCACTCCTTCCCAAAAGGCTTCCTTTCAAGATCCTCTAAGGCTTAGCTCACCTGTCTGTCCACCCTCCAACGCAAATCAAAGAACCAGATCACTCCAAGGTTTTCACTCCCTCTCTGTGGGTTCTCTTGCTCTCCCTCTCAGCCTGTTTCTAAGCCCTGAGAAGTAAGTCTGCCCTCACTGTTCATCTCAACATCAGCTGGTACCCGTACTGATCACCTAACCTGTTTTGCAGTGAGACACCGCAATGGATTTCGTGATTGCTCTGCTTCCAGTCTGAACAATAAAAACCCTTCAAGTAAACTCTGTTCTCCTGTCTGACGTATTGATGCTGCGCCAAATCATGTCATACTCTGTAGCTGGAAAATAAAAATCAATAACAGCTGTGGACATTTTTACAGTAATGGATATGACAAAAACAGCAGCAAAATCAACAGATGTGTAAAAAAACGAAATGACAGCAGAATGTTATTTTACTGACTAAGACAGCAACTGAGCAAAAATCAGCATGAATGTAACAACTGATTGAGGTTGTTGGGAACAGTGGTGGTTTTAGAGTCTTCCAGCTGCTGGGAGGAAGGATCTGTGATAACGCTCCCTGGTGCATTTAGTGGGCAGCAGTCTGTCACTTAAGGAGCTCTCCAGTTCTGTACCAGCTTCATGCATGGGGGGGAGACATTATCCAACAGAGATGTTCATTTAGTTTGGATTTTTCCCCACCTCCTGCACTGAGTCCAGAGGGCATCCAATCACAGAGCTGGCCTTCCTGATCAGCTGATCCAGGCGCTTTCTCTCAGCTACAGATAAGCTACTGCTCCAACAGACAGTTCCATAGAAGATGGCTGATGCCATGTAAGAGTCAGAGAAGTTATGGATTATTGATGAGGATGATGATTTGAACAGTTTTGATTCAAAAGGCCATACAACAACCAAGAATGGTGATTTTAGAAGACTTAACACGTGAAGCTCCTTTTCATGCCACGCTCTATCAATAAAAATTCTTCTATGGCATTAATCTGTCACCAAGAAAGACAGGTTGTTTCAGGTAATGGTTGAAGGCAATGTTTTCAAAGTCAAACCTTTTTGTTTTCATAGGCGTAGCTCCGAAAATATTTTTTAAACATTGCGCAACTGCAAAGACCAAACATTGTTGTTCCTGCTAATCAACATAGCCACTATCTTTGCGTGTGAATTTTAATTACAGAGTCAACTGATTGAAGGCTTTATGTAGCAGAATAAAATAAGAATTATCAACTTTTCTTTTGTTTTTACTCTTAAACCAAAGCAGTTTAAATGACAAACCTGGTTTTATTGAAATGTATGAAGTAATGAATTATTAATAAATAAGATTATAAGTAGCTCTGATTGGTCCAATTAGGCACTAGCTTAGCTTGTTTTATAATAGGCATTATAATTTGACAAACTGAATGACCAAAGGCAGTTCTCAATCTGAAAAATGGATAACCTTTTAGTAAAAGGTAGGTTTTATTAAGCTTAGACTGAACATTAATTAATTCTGTATTAATACAAAAAACCCAAAAAAACTCAGCTTTGTTCCAACAGTGGTTCTGTCTGTTTGAGGATCAACTGATAACTGATCAAATGAAAAGTATTGTAAAAAAATTGTAAGAAAATATGAAAATAAAACAAAAACATTATTTATTAATAATTCATTTCTTCATACATTTCAATGAAACCAGGTTTTTCATATAAACTTCTCTGGTTTACAAGTAAAAACAAAAGAAAAGTTGATTATTCTTATTTTGTTCTCATACATAAACCCTTCAATCAGTTGATATGCTGTAAACTTATTTTTGGGACTCTGTAATTAACTCTCACACGCAAACAGAGTGGGCTATGTTGCTTAGCAGGAACAACAATGTTTTTTGCAGTTGCACAATGGTTAAAAAATATTTTCGGAGCTACACCTATGAAAAAAAATTTAGTCTGAGTTTCTAAATATTGTGTTGTTGCATTCAACCATGTCCTGAAACAACCTGTCCTTCTTTTTGTTGACAGGTTTATGCATGAAAAGTATTTTTAATAGTAAAGCATTGTTATGTGTGTGATCACCTACGCCATAATAAACTTTTTGAAGAGTTTCACTCTGGCTTTAGAGCTCATCATAGCACTGAACCCGCTCTGGTGAAGGTTGCTAATGATATTCTCCTGGCCTCAGATAATGGACTTGTATCTGTGCTCGTCCTGTTGGATCTCAGTGCTGCATTTTATACAGTTGACCATAATATTCTTTTAGAAAGACTTGAATATTATATTAAATTACTACCGCCCTGTAGCACTCACACCAATCATAATGAAGTGCTTTGAGCGGCTGGTCCTGGCACACCTGAAAGACTTGGTACCATCCACACTGGACTCACACCAGTTTGCATACCGCAACAATAGGAGCACAGAGGACGCAGTTTCCATGGCACTGCACTCTGTGCTCACACATCTGGACAATAAGAACACTTATGCATGCATGCTGTTTGTTGACTTTAGCCTCAGCATTCAACACTGTCATTCCGGCTAAGTTATTAGCCACACTTCAAGACCTGGGCATCTACAACTCCATGTGCAACTGGATCCTGGACTTTCTGACCAACAGACCACAGAATGTCCGATCAGGCTCCAGCTGCTCCATGTTCGTCAAACTCAACACTGGTGTACCACAGGGCTGTGTGCTAAGCCCGTTTCTCTATTCCCTCTTCACCCATGACTGCAAGCCTGTGAATGCGTCTAATTCCATCGTCAAGTTTGCGGACAACACCACGGTGATTGGTGTCATCAGCAACAGCGATGAGTCTGCTTATAGGGAGGAGATTGAGCACTTGGCCACATGGTGCACTGAAAATAACCAGCTCCTCAACACAACCAAAACAAAGGAGCTCATCATAGACTTCAGGAAAGATTCAACGGGCACCCACGACACCATCCACATTAATGGAATAGCTGTTGAACGTGTCTCCAGTTTCAAGTTTCTGGGGACCCACATCTCAGCGGACATGTCCTGGTCAACCAACACTTCCTGCCTGGACAAGAAGACTTGCCAGCACCTCTTCTTCCTGAGAACACTGAGGAAGAATCAGCCCTCCTCAACTATCCTAGTGAACTTCTATTGCTGTGCAATAGAAAGCATCCTAACCAACTGAGCAACAGTGTGGTACGGAAGCTGTTCTGTTGCAGAGCGTAAGGCACTGCAGCGGATGGCGAAAGCCGCCCAGCACATCACTGGATCTCCACTACCCACCATTGAGCACATCCAGAAGAAACGCTGCCTACATCGAGCCCGCAGCATTCTGAAGGACTCATCCCACCCAGCCCACAGACTGTTTTCTCTCCTGCCCTCTGGCACTCATTTCAGGTGCCTCTGGACCAGAACAAGCAGACTAAAGAACAGCTTTTTCCCCAGAGCTGTCTCTTTATTGAACTCTAACCCTCACTGATAAACTCTACTCTCCTTCCTCACACCTACCACGATTTTCCTATTCTGTTTTTTTACAAGACTGTAATGCTCACCTGCACTCCTGACTGTTACTATTGTAAGAACTCTTTATATGCATCTTGCACTACTCACTTTGACTGATTATTGATTTGCACTGCCGACTGCTTATATTTGCACTGCCGACTGTTTATGCACAGTACCAATTGTTTACATATACATTTGCAATAACGTACTTTAACTGCAATATGCAATTACCTTCCACTGCACTTTAATTTAGATAGCTTCTGTCCAAACTTATTTATTCATTTTATAGTAAAACCCATCTGCTATTGTACTGTACATAACTGTAAAAACCTTTTTTTATAGTAATATTCACCTGTATATTATATTCGGTACATATTCAGCTGTAAATTTAGTTCATAACACTAGTGATCGATATATTATACTCATTATTTATAAAAGTATTCATCTTTATACTCATTCAGTAGAAAAACCCATGTTCTGTATTTATGGAACCATTATTTATGGTTCCATAAATACAGTACTTGCTGCTTTTACACTTCTGGTTAGACCTAAACTGCATTTCATTGCTTTGTACCTGTACATGTGTAATGACAATAAAGTTTAATCTAATCTAATCTAATCAAATCTAAATTATTGGAATTAAAGGTACAGCTAGACTTGTTTGAATCCTATCTATCTGATCGATTTCAGTTTGTTCACATTAATGACAGATCTTCAACACGCTCAAATGTTACCTGTGGAGTACCACAGGGATCAGTGCTAGGACCAATTCTCTTTACTTTATATATGCTCCCAATCGGCAGAGGTATTAGACAGCATGGGATTAATTTTCACTGTTATGCTGATGATACCCAGCTATATCTGTCTATAATCCAGATGAAGCTAACCCATTACATAGATTACAGGCACGTCTGAAGACATAAAAACCTGGATGACTCTTAACTTTCTGCTTCTGAATGCAGACAAAACAGAGGTTATAGTCTTTGGACCAGATTCTTTGAAAAATAAGCTGATTAGTCAGTCACTTCATTTGGATGGGATTAAACTGATTTCAGATAATAAAGTAAAAAATCTTGGTGTTGTTTTTGATTAGGACCTGTCATTCAAATCCCAAATCAAAGAGGTTTCTAGAATTTCCTTCTTTCATCTGAGGAATATTGCAGAAATGAGAAATCTCCTGTCCAGGGTGATGCTGAGAAACTAGTCCATGCATTTGTTACTTCAAGGCTGGACTATTGTAATTCTTTACTATCAGGAAGTCCACAAACTGTAGTTAAAAGCCTTCAGCTGATCCAAAATGCTGCAGCCAGAGTTCTGATGAAAATGAAAAAGAGAGATCACATCTCTCCTATCCTGGCTTCTCTTCATTGACTTTCTGTTAAATCCAGAATAGAATTTAAAATCCTCCTTCTCACATATAAAGCCTTAAATGGCCAAGCTCCATCTGATATCAGAGATCTGATTGTTCCTTATGTTCCTAACAGAGCACTTCGCTCTCAATCTGCAGGTTTACTAGTGGTTCCTAGAACTTCTAAAAGTAGAATGGGAGGCAGATCTTTTAGTTATCAGGCTCCTCTCCTGTGGAACCAACTACCAGTTTTAGTCCGTGAGGCAGACACCCTGTCTACTTTCAAGGCTAGGCTTAAAACTTTCCTTTTTGATAAAGCTTAAAGTTAGAGTGGCTCAGGTTATCCTGAGCTATCTGACTGGGCCGCTAATAGGCTTTGGCTCGGGTACTGGTCCGCTAATGGGCTCTGGCTCAGGGACTGGCCCGCTGACCCTATGGAGAGGTGTCAGGCTGACCCCCTGGAGGCGAAGTGGGATTTCTCCACCAAAAGCAACCTGATCATTCCAGTCCACGTCTTTTGCACTCTGCAGCACTGCTCAGCAACACAGAGGAGAGAGAAAGTGAAGCAGATTCTTTAAAATTTATAACTGCACTATCTGATAAAGATCTAATAAAATGTAACCATCTTTTGAGGGAAGAGAATTCTGTTAAAGTAATCCTGAACGTTATTAGAAAGTGGTCAGAGAGGACAGGGTTTGAGGAAATACTGTTATTTCTTCACATTCTATGCCGTATGTCAGCACAAGATCCAAAGTATGAAGATGAGAATGTGTGGGACTATTCACATTTTGATCAAAGCCAATAGCGCCTAAGATAGCATTAAAGGCTGCTCTTAAGCTATCGCCTTCAATGTCAGCATGGATGTTAAAATCTCCCACTATGATGACCCTGTCAGTATTTAATACCAAATCAGAAAGGAACTCTGAAAACTCATCTAAAAATTCAGAGTAAGGACCTGGTGGACGATACAAAGTTACAAAAAGAGAGGTTTTCTTGCTTTGTAATTTGGATGAGGGAAATTAAGGGTTAAATGTTCAAAAGAGTAAGTATTAACTGTCTTTGGAGTAATCAGTAAGTCAGACTGAAAGATTGTTGCAACTCCTCCTCCTTTCCCAGAACTTCTGGGTATGTGAAAATTTGAATAACTTGAAGGAGTTTCCTCATTTATGCTCACATAATCCTCTTGCTGCAGCCAGGTTTCTGTAAGGCAACATAAATCAAATTGATTATCACAAATCAAGTCATTAACTAGCTGACTTTTAGAGGATAGAGATCTAATGTTAAACAGACGGCATTTAATTGTTTTAAATTTTTCCCCAATTGGAGTTATTTTAATTTGAATTAGATTATCATGGTTTACTACTTTGGGAATCTTTGCTAACTTATTAGATTTTGGTCGTGGGCAAGACACTGTCTGGATGGAGTAAAGAGTGGGGAACAGTAGGGAACCTGCAGAGATGTGTGTTAAACTACACACACAACTGATGCTCAAATGTCAGATTGACTTTCATGTGGCTCCAGCCTCCTATGTTTTCCTTCAGCTGGTATGTTTGTTTAGTGTTACATGTGCTTTTTTTGTGCTGAGGTGTTTTTTTATATTTCAAACTGTACCCTGAGAAGAATAAAGTGTGAAATATGCTTTTTCCCCCACTATACCTCCCCAATGGGGCTCCTGTCTTTACACAGAGATAAAGCCAGCACTTCATCCCATGTTGTCTAATAATTCTAGCAATTGGGAAAATAAACTGAATATTGTAAAGAGAATTGGTCCTAGCACTCATCCTGTGGTACTCAACAGGTAACCCTGGAACATGAGGAAGATTTATCATTAACATGAACACACTGATATTGGTCAGATAGATCAGATTTAAACCAGTCTAGCACTGTTTCTTTAATTCCTACAAAATATTCAAGTCTTTCTAAAAGAAAGTTATGATCAACTGTATCAAATGCAGCACTGAGATATAACAGGACAAGTACAGATACAAGTCCATCATCTGAGGCCATGAGAATATCATTTTTGACTTTACCAGAGATGTTTGCATGTGTTCACTTTCCTTTTTCCCTCCTGCTGATTACTTATGTGCTCCTGTTCAGTCTAATTACCACTCATTCCTCCCACCTGCCTCCCAGCCTTCATAAGTAGGCATTTGACCAGATGGCAGTGCCAGACTGTCTGAAAGCCCATTTTAGTAAAGATCCAGCATTTCCTCTTGGCCTGATTGCCTGATCTTGACATTTTTAGCCTTCTGGATTGCTCTGCTCTGCCTTACCCCTGATCGTGGCGGCCTAAGCAGCATTGTTGCTCAATTATTTGCAAATGTGTGGAGAGTTGTGTGTCTGTATCTAGATTTATGTGTGTGCAGTGGGATTTGAAATGTGTTAGGAGATTTGTCTGTCTGTCCGAGGATCTGCAAATGTGTAAAATAACTTGTGTGTAATTGATTAGCAAATGTGTACTAAGTTCTATGGGGGTGTAGATCAGTCCGTAAACATACAGAGTCACTTAAGTCTGTATTTTTGCTCTTATACATGTGATTTTTGCCATGTGAAATCTGCAAATGCATAGAGGGGATTCGTATGTGTAATATCTTGATTTGTGCCTTGAGCACAGGCTTGCAAGCTTATGGTGGGCATTTATCATAAAATCAGCTTTTCTGACCATCTGTATTTATTTCTAAGACATCAAAGAAAAGTTTTAACTTGGAAGAACTAAATTTTGACTATCCTGAATGATACTTTAATATATCTGAAATGATATTATGACAAGATATCAATCTATCACATTTTGGAGAGTCACAATATCTTTTGAGATATCTCAAATGGCATCGCCTGAATCCTCATTTAAAGTTTCCCACATCTGGAATTATAATCGAGATATATCAAAGTTAATTTCTAATAGCCAAAACTATATATTTTGATATCTGAAATACGAAATAGCCCCCTAGCAGTCACTGAGCTATCATAACAGGTGCCTGCAGAATTTAGGGCGGCTGCAATGGTGAGAGTACTGTCCCCTGTACTGCTGACCGCCTGATTAGACAGTTGACCCTCCAGTCTAACAATCTGTGGTCTGTTTGTCAGGTAGTCTTTGATCCAGGCATTTGTTGATGCCTCCACCTGAGTTATCTGTTGTTTCTTACCAAGTCAGTCAGGCTGAATTGTGTTAAATGTTCTGGAGAACTCAGGGAATATTATCCTCACATTGCTGTCTGACTTGTCTAAATGACAGTGAGTTTGTTGAAGCAGATGTTTGATGGCATTTTCAAATCCAATTTTGCGGTGATAAGCAAGCGGCAGGGAGTCCTGATAGCTGCCTGTTTGTTTTCTGATGTGAACCAACAGAAGTCTCTCTAGGACCTTCATGATAAGGGGAGTTCGGGGTAACAGATCTATAGTCACTGATGACTGTTGGTTGGGTCTTCTTTGGACTGGAACAAGGCAGGAGGTTTTCCACATCACTGGAACTTTCTCTTTGGTCAGACTAAGCATGAAGAGGTGCTGTAGAATCCCACAGAGCTGCTCTGCACATGACTTAAGGACAATCAGACTGACACCATCAGGACCTGGTGACAAACCACATTGAAACAGATGTTTTGCATTCCAGAACAGACAAATACCATAAATCTAATTTTTCCTAATTGGTTGTTGAGGAGTGAGCATACTACAATTACTGTGCGACATGTAATCCAGCAGAGCATATAAACTGTATGTCAGCCAGTGTCAGAATAAAGTCTACATTCTTTATTCATCAAAGTCACCTACCACTGCACATCTAACTGCTTAGTTGATGTCTAGAGCATATTTTGAAAGAATTTAACTCAATTTGATTTTCATGAGCTCTAAAAAGGGGTTAGAGATTCAAAAATAGCAATTACTACAACAATTCATACACATAGCAACTATTCTTTATTTATTATTGTCTGTTCTTCATTGTAATATGGATGAATGAAATGTAATGAAGTAAGACTTCTTTTTGAATCAATGTTGAATGTATGTTTTGTGGTTTTAAATAAACATAAGTAGAGAAATGTCATGATGGGTCACAAAGATCTAACCCACATGCAGAAAACCACTCAGAGGCACGGAAAAAGTTAACAGTTTATTGGTGAGGTTTACAAAACTCAGAGAAAGATAGGGAAAAGAGGTTATTCTCAGATCGGGGGAATCCTGCGGTCAGGTGAACTGGAACCGGAAACTCTAGGGGGGAGATCACAGTGGTGAGTTCAAGGTCCGTAGGGAAATTGATTGAAGGAGATGAATGGAACAGTTTTTACTCACGTAGGATGGTTCTTGATTGATCCT